>NC_060954.1:28766794-28830388 GCF_022045245.1 Lucilia cuprina
ACCCCAAGGCAGTTTAAGGCTTAATTTATTTTTTTCACTCTTATTGCAAATATCGGTTGTTAATAAATAAATTTCTTAAGTTTTATGATAATCTACCTAAAAATAGAACAATTTCGACTAGTTTCCATCAAAAATTGCAAATATTACAAAATTTGACCTTTGACCTTTAAAGTTTATGGGTTAATGGCGTTCAAATTGCATGAAACTCTTGATTTTTATTTAGAAATATGTGGACTAATAAATTTACAAAAGGTTCCATAAAATAAAAAGGCTAATTTTGCAAAATATTACATAAAAATGGGTTTTTCTCGAAATCCGCTGAATTCAAATTGCAGGTACCGGCAAACTATAAGAGGTATGACCTAATTTTTTTACTGTTTTATTCCCTAATCTGTTGTCCATAAATCCCTATGAGTTCTCCCAAAAATATTGAAATTTGTTTTAAAAGTATCAAAAAAAATAAAATTTGAATTTTGAAACGACCGTTAAAACTATCGAAATTTTTCGACCATAGCTGAGAACAGGTTTACGTTATTCTATTAGGACAAAAACTCATATTCAAGTAACTACTGATGTATTTTAAGTAATACAATTGTTTTATTAGAATATTTTCAAAAATATGTTTATTTTTTTATCACATTTCGAATTCAAGTGCTCAAGAGACACGATAATGGCCTGGGGAATTTTTAATAACTTTTACATTTTTCAACCAATTTTTGTGTTTTTTATCTTTTTGTAACGCTAATTCTGTGTACATTACGATTCTTTGACAATAAACATATTTTCACCCTGTAAATGCATCTTCAAATTTCAGAGCCGTTGTGGCACCAGTATTACGTCCTATTGGCCTAATTTTTTGCACGACTTATTTTTGTAACCCGTAGAACAATTCTAGGGGGGCGGCCTGTAGGATAAATTTTATTCCTTCATACAAGCTTGGAGCACTCTAATGTTCATATTATGATCCAAGGTGATCAAAATTTCGTTTTAAATATGTATCGAAATCAAAATATATTTTATCGAATCAGTAAAATTATAGTTTCTAAAAAAATAAAAATATATATAATATAAAGATAATATACTTAAATACTTAACACAATTTGCAAATTTCAATTTGCCGATTTATATAAATCTTTGGTTCATAAAAAAATGTAAGTATAATTTCATAAAAATAGTAGTACTTTTAAGCCCGTTATGAACGTTAGTCATTTTCTAAAGCGAACCTTATATGGAGGCCCTGTCAAAATGTAAACCGATTTTGTCTCTTTTAGGAGACTGACTGACTGACAGACATGTCTAGATCATTTGAGAATAAGGACATAGATTTCAATGTTACAAATGAGATCAAAGATTTGTAGTCGAAACTAGATAATTCAAATTAAAAGTAGCTTTTTAATCACTTTCTGATGAACTGTTTTTCAAATAAGCCGAAAAAACGAACAGTTAAAAAGGTGTTTATACCTATGTATATCGGAAATTTATTGTGCAGCCAGAATGTATTAAGTCTGTAAACAAATTTTCAGCATTTTTAAAACTTTTTGATGACATAAAAACATGATAAATAAACATTTTATAAAAAGTTTGGCGTTCGGTCAAAATTTCGCCGAACACCGAACATTGGCAGAATCTCTCTTTTTACCGAACTCCGAACGCGTACCCGAACGTTCGGTCGAACACTACTAATTTATGAGCTCTTTTAGGGATCATAAGAAATAGCAATATAACACTAAAGGCGTGTTATTGCACAATAATTTGAATCCTAATAGAGGAACGTAATAGAGGTTTAACAAGTAAGAGTGCTATATTCGGCTGTGCCGAATCTTATATACCCTTTACCATAGTGTATTTTAAACATAATTGATCTTACAGTCTAGTTAATAAAAACATTAAATCACAATGTAAAAAAAAGACTACCTCCAAAAAAATACTTTTTTATATATTAAATAGATGAATGAATTTTGTCCCAAACTGTGTTTTTCGCTCAGGGGTTAATTATGTTGAAAATCATAATAATCGATTCAAAATTTGTTATAGCTCCCATACAAAGATATGATTTGCATTTTTTGTTAAAATAAAATAATTTTCCCTTTTGTTTTGCAAATATATTTTTTAATGAATAGAAAAAAGTATTTATAACGTTTTCAATTATATGAGAGTAGATAGTGAGTTATTGTGCAATAATTTTTATGCGAATAATGTAAGTTTGAAATTTAAAACTAACACAAATTTTTTCCAAGTGCTTTTTAAAACAATTTTTTTTACGATAAACAAAATCTACGTCTCGTCAATGTTTACCAGCAATGAATACGAAAGTGTTGTTGTTTTAGTCTTGATTGTATACTGTTAAGAACAACAACAACGTATTGCTAGCGTTAAGCGCATATAAGTGCATAGGGCTTTGGCACCCTTGGTTTGGATGCTGTTGGCGTCATTGCGTTGTTATTTTTGTTTTTCTGTGTTTTTCGTTATGTATGTTTAGATGTCTGTTGGTTTAGATGCCTTGTGTATTTTGTGTTTTATTTATATTTATAATTTATAAAAGATGTTTAAAATACGCTATGGTGAAGGGTATATAAGATTCGGCACAGCCGAATATAGCACTCTTACTTGTTTTATTCTAAACTACTTAAATAAAATGTGTTTATGATTTACTTTTTTTACTTTTTCAAGTGAAATAAAAATAAATAACATTTTAATTTCTACATTCGCAAATTTTTTAATTTATTTTGCCCACATCTAATCAGTAAACATTTAATAAATATATTTTTCGGACTTAAAATCTCTTTTTTTGCAAAAAAAAATAAGTTTGTTTTAAATAATTTTTTAATTTTCAATTTATTTTCAACACACAAAAACTAATTGTCAAAAAAATTAAAAAAATATTTTTTTAGTTTGTGAAAAATAAAAATATTTCGGATTGTTAAATGCTATAATATTGTGTAAAAAATTAAAAAAAGTTATGTGTTTGTGAAAAAACGTCCCGGTATTTTCGCGAAAAAGTTTTGAAATATTGTGAGAGAATTGAGTTCTCACAAGTGTGTTGAATTTACACAGAACTCGTCTGTGAAGAGAAGGAAATGTTGTTGTTGTTGTAAAACAATGTCATAGTCCAACTTCTTATTATTCTTTGTTACAGAACATTGTCACTGCTCACGATATTTCAGAATGAGTATAAAAGCAATTATTGTTGGAATTACTCTTGAGTTCCAACTTATGTAACTGATTGGTGATATAAATATATTTTTTAATTTATATGTATATGGAAATTGGAAATATGGAAATTTTTGAAATATTTGAAACAATCTCTTAATTTGTATAAAAACTTCCTATTTTAATCCTTCTATTATTTTGTCAAAATGATTTTTTCAATTTTTTATAATTTTCAAAAAGTTCTTGAACATAATCATAACACATATTAGGTGATATTGCTGTTACGTTTACCAATGTTTTATGGTGGTATAACAGAAAAAGGTTTAGAGCAATTTTACCTTAGGGATCATCTCGCGATTTTGCTAACTGCTTGCATATTTTTGCTGTTTGTTAGCACTTATATTGGCATTACCAATGTAATGGTTGGATTTATAGACGCACAGCTAAAATTTTTTAGCTGTGCTAAATTCAATACAAGAATTCAACATATGCTAATAGCAAAAAAAAAACAAGTAAGAGTGCTATATTCGGCTGTGCCGAATCTTATATACCCTTCACCATAGTGTATTTTAAACATCTTTTATAAATTTTAAATTGTTTCCACTACATTATTCTTACATCAAAAGCTAAACAAAAAGAGCAACAACAACGCTAAACGAAATAAAACACAAATTACACAAGGAATCTAAACCAGCCAAGCGCAGAAAGAGAAACTGTTATTGTAGTGGTAAGAAAATACAAAAAAACACTTAGAAAAAAGATTTCCCAGTTACGCTTGCTATGATCAAATTTTATAAGAAGTAAAATTGTAAATTTTACAGATAAAGCATATTCAAAGAAGAGAAAAATGTTTATTTCTAAACAAAGATTAAAGCTTTTAATGTAAAATGTAAAAAAAGTATAAAAAATATTGTTTTTATGAATTTTTAATATTATGCATTCCTGAAAAGTTTTTGGAAAGCTAAACAAAAAGAGCAACAACAACGCTAAACGAAATAAAACACAAATTACACAAGGCATCTAAACAGCCAAGCGCAGAAAGAGAAACTGTTATTGTAGTGGTAAGAAAATACAAAAAAACACTTAGAAAAAAGATTTCCCAGTTACGCTTGCTATGATCAAATTTTATAAGAAGTAAAATTGTAAATTTTACAGATAAAGCATATTCAAAGAAGAGAAAAATGTTTATTTCTAAACAAAGATTAAAGCTTTTAATGTAAAATGTTAAAAAAAGTATAAAAAATATTGTTTTTATGTATTTTTAATATTATGCATTCCTGAAAAGTTTTTGGAGTGTACGAGTTTTTTGCAAGTTATTCTCTTGTTTGAAAATATTGTGTTGTTTTTACAAATTTTTGCAATTTTTACGCTCTTGCTATGAGTTTTATTTATGATCGGGTTGTTTACGTGTGAATTGCCGAAAATCTTCGTAATTAGAACAATATGAACGCGCAACGCTTATCTAAACCAACAGACATATAAACATACATAACGAAAAACACAGAAAAACAAAAATAGACTAGTATAGAACTTGGTTTTGCAGCTTTTTGTCGAGATACGAGTATTTTAAGCATAATTATGAACTTAATAGCCCTATTTGGCGGGTTCAGTTCTATGGGGCCTATTTGAAATAATGGACCGATGTTAACCATTTTCAATAGGCTTCGTCTACAGTACCATAAAAGATCATGTGCCAAATTTCATTGAATTATCTCCAAAATTGCGACCTGTAGTTTGATTATAATGTTTACAAGCCCTATTCGGGGGGTACAGTTGTATGGGGGCTAGGTGAAATAATGGACCGATCTTAACCATTTTCAATAGAGTTCGATCCCTGGGAATAGAAGATCATGTTCCAAATTTCATTCAATTATCTTCAAAACTGCGGCCTGTAGTTTGATTACAGACGGACAGATGGGCGGACATAGCTAAATCGACTCAGAAAATGATTCTAAGCCTAAGGTGGTTATAGGACCAATATTGTTGTGCGTTACAAACATCATCACAAACCCAATATACCCTCCCCACTAAAGTGGTGTAGGGTATAGAAATCTTTCTGATGTTCATGTTTGGTTTTAAATGTTATAAATTTATTATTTTTTTTAATCTTAAATAGTTTTTTATTTAAGAAAAAAGTTCGTGAAAACCGAATAAAGTTCGGGTTCGACCGAACTTTCAAATTCACCGAAGCTAGTTATGCTGCAGAAATATAATGTGGTTCAAATCTTAGCTTCGGCTACTCTAATTCCGATGCAAACTTTAATCAAGCTTTTAAATTGAGGGAAAGCTTCTCCGTTTTCATACTGGATAATATTTTTCTGTGTTTCATGTACAAAACGTCTACCCAATATTTATTTTCCTTATAAACTTTCTTTTTTAAAAAAAAAATCTACTCTCGTTTTCGTTTTGATGTTAGACATAAATAAAATCTTAAGCAATAAACAAATGCTAACAAAAAGCATATATAAAAAAATGTACCAGTGTTCAACATAATAACTAATAGGTTAAACTCAAAAACAAATGTACAAGAAAAATGACCAATGTACTTTCTCGTTTGGTTGAAATTCAATTTGTCATCAAGTAGTACGCCTAGATCAAGAAAAACATCAACTTTATCAAGGTGATACCCATAAATCGAATATCTACAGAGTACTGAACTTCGTCTGTAGAATGTCATTTGCTTACATTTTTTTAAATTCAGATCCATTAAATTATTATCGCACCATTTGCTGAAATTTTTAAGATTTGTTTGAAGTAAGGAACATTGATTGGAGTGATTTAAGCTAAGGAATAGCCTAACGTCATCGGCGTACATTAATATTTTGGAATTATTAATGCAAGAAGGAAGGTCATTAATAAATATTAGGAATAATATTGGACCAAGATGGCTACCTTGTGGGACTCCAGATATAACTTGGATAGTTTTCGATGTACAGTTTCTGAACAATACACATTGATATCTATTTTTAAGATATGTTGAAATCCATTTAAGAAATATTGGTGAATGTCCAAGCTTCTCTAACTTATAAATTAGAAGCTCCAGTAGATTAGTGGTAGTAGAAAATCCTTTTCTAAATCCGTGCTGGAATGGAGATAGGACTGTAGCAGCTTGGTGTGATAGGGTTTCAGTGACAGTCTTCTCAAAGGGTTTAGGTATAACACTCAATTTAGCTATACCTCTATAATTAAGAATGTTGGATCTGACACCCGATTTGAACAAAGGAATAATGTATGATTTTTTCCAAGAATCAGGTCATCATTGACGGATATCCAGAAATACGACGTTTTGTATTGACAAACTGATAGAAGGATTTCGGATTACTTTTGAAATTTGTCTTTACTTTAAGAATATAGTTATTGTAACATTGCGTGTGAGCCAAGTTGTATGCTGATCTGGATATTGAATATCTAGCGTAGTCAGTAGCTAGACCAGATTTCTTATATTTCTTATAATGTTTGTTTGTCATATTTTTCAGGCTTGAGAGTTGTTTTGTGTTCCAGGCTGTGTTGCCACTTTGGTTATTATTAACCAAAATTGGTTATTTTTATTTTGCATGTGTACATGTGAATTATTTTTTCGTTTTGGTTATTTTTTGCCAACAATTGAACTAAATGCTGTTTGCTTTTATTCAAAAAATAAAATTAAAAAAAACTACCTATGAGTTTTCCACATATGAAATGAGTTGATTAAAATCATAACAACGCCGTAAAATTATTTAATTTACACTAGTCAATCTAACACCGTGAATAATAATTCCTCTCTCTCCTTTTGGTGCATCCATGAACTTAAAATCACTTTTTGGGTCGATTCAAACTCGTCCGTCCTTCCTTTAATATTTCTATTGGAACTTTTTATGTAAAAACTCGCGATACTTATATGAAAAAATTGGTTTGAATAGTCTACGTAGTTAGTTAGAAAACACGATAGAGTCGAAAAGAAACAAGATAGAAAACTGAAATATTTTGCAAAATGGTGCATCCATGACTTAAAATCACTTTTTGGGTCGATTCAAACTCGTCCGTCCTTCCTTTAATATTTCTATTGGAACTTTTTATGTAAAGAACTCGCGATACTTATATAAAAAAATAGGTGGGAATAGTCTACGTAGTTTAAAAAAAATTTAAAGTATAATTGCAACTTCTATACCTATTTGAAATTTTTGCATAAACAATTATTGTGCTAATTAGCCGAAATTCTAAGATAAATGATTTAATAAGAATAAATAAAGTATTTTCTGCTAATTGATGAAGAATTGTATCACAATATCTTTAAAGTATTAATCAGTGGTATTTTTAAGTAACACAGCTAAGGAAAATTAAATTGTATTGTATATAAAAGTTGTAATAACATCTAAACTCATACGACGAACAATAATCGCGATATATGCAAAGATTTGATACTCATGACCTTTGACTTCTACTATCTCACCATGACTTTTAGTTCTGTATTTACATTTTCTAGATGATGTTGTATACTGGTTTTTATTTTACCGTCTTAAATTCTATATTTTGTCAATTTATCGGATAATTTGGATAGATTACGTTTACAAGTATTGCTGAAGTTATGAATGTAATGCTAACATCCGCTACATGGTATTATAATTTAAACTTAAATTTCGAACGAAATCTTTAAATCTGTACATAAAATGGAAAGAATTTTATAATTTAAAATTGTTTTACAAAAAATCATATGTGGAGTATTTTTAAATTGCGCTAATAAAACGCGTTAAAAACTTAGTTATTTTTTAAAATAAATATTAATTGCATTTGTTAAGGAATCTGCGAAAAGACATATATTTATTGTTGAAAACACGATAGAATCGAAAAGAAACAAGATAGAAAACTAAAATATTTTGCAAAAAATATTTTAATTGACTCAGTTTGATTGGCTTTGAAAATGCGAACTATCGGTCAACGATTTCACCTAGCCCCCATATTATGCCCTATTCAGAAAATTACTATATTGATTAAAAAAACATCTATTCAATATAAAAAAGTTTTATTGGAAATGTATTTGTCAATTTATCGGTATATTTTGACTCTATCCCTCATAAAAAGTCTCCTATGAAAATGACTTTAAAGTTCATAATGTACTGCAATATAGCGACAAAATTCAACATAATAAAGGAACTAAAATATCTCTGTCAGATTTTATGAGAATTGGTCCATAATTGACCATACGTCTCATAAGAGATCCTGTACAAAAAATTACTTTAGCGCTCATAACTGTCTTCATAATACCAGTTTAGCGACGAAATTTTTCCACTTCAGAAAATGAATTTGTTATTTTAATGTCCAAATTTAAACATAAAACAAATAAAAATAATGTTGTTTACTTTTTTCTTAATTTGGTTATTTTTTATTCGAATTTTGGTTAGAAAAGAAATTTTGTTGTGGCAACACTGATAAGTGTATAGAAAACACACTGTCTATAGCTAAGCGCATTTACAAAAACAAAAGAGTACCAAGCGCATAGGGCTTGGGCACCCTTGGTTTCGATGCTGTTGGCGTCATTGCGTTGTTATTTTTGTTTTTCTGTGTTTTTCGTTATGTATGTTTAGATGTCTGTTGGTTTAGATGTCTTGTGTATTTTGTGTTTTATTTCGTTTAGCGTTGTTGTTGTTCTTTTTGTTTAGCTTTCGATGTATTAATAATGTAGTCGGGAAAAAATTTAAAATTTATAAAATATGTTTAAAATACACTATGGTTAAGGGTATATAAGATTCGGCACAGCCGAATATAGCACTCTTACTTGTTTATTTTCTGATCGTTTCTTTCTTTAAAAGGACTTTTAAGTTTGAATGGAAGAGTAACTGTCGGTATCTCTAAATGCGAAAGAACATTTTCATTCTTACAAATATATTGAAAACAACAAAATTTAAAATTTTGTTTTTGTTTTCAATATTATTATAAGAAAAAAAATGTGCTTTCGATATTGGGAAACAGGCAGTAAGTATAATTATATTTAGCTTAAATTTGGTTTGGTCTAGTAGTTCAATATAGGTATCGATTGGAAGATGAAAATAACAGTATGTTTACAAATAAAAATAAAATAGTTTTAGAATGTTAAAATAAAAAGTCTAAAAAAAATGTCTTTTAAAATTTTAATCCTTTAATATCCTTATTTTCTATAGTTAATTTTTTAGAAAAAAAATATATGTTATATTACAAATGTGGAGTTGCAGACTCCCAAATTTCATGACTATATCTTTATTAGTTCTTTGTAAAAAATTAAAAGTTAAGTTATATTTAAATTAAAAAATTTTTGTTGAGAATATTTTGTTTAATTTAATTTATTATTAATTCCAATTACCATTACAATGTCTGTTAATTTTTTATCCTAACGTTAAATTGACAGTTTTCAGACAAAATATCTACCAATTAAACATAACCGTGGTTGAGATAATAGGCCTTAAAATATGTAAAATTTTATTTCGTATGATTATGACGGTTTAGTGATTAAAGAATGCATGTTCCGAATTCTAAAATCCACTTCAGGATAATACGATAAGCGCAATATTATTATAAATATAAATTATAAAGTAATTAATATAAACATTAATATCACGATGAAAAGCTACATAACAACGCTTATCGTGGTTTACTAATTGCACATCATATACCTTCGCCCTGTTGTATTTTTTAATGAAAACTATATAATAAAGTACTTTGATAACATTATTGAGGGTCAAAGGTATTTTTAAAATTAATTTTATATAGAATTTAGAATAACTATAGAGTTCGGAAAAATTGTGTTAAATTAAAAAAAAATACACTTTGCAAGATATCTTTAATCGATTTTTATCAAAGTTTCCAATTTTTTTAACTTTTTATGCACAAAAGTACCAATTTTGTCCGTTTTTCGGCGTTTTCACCCATTTTTACCCCTTCTGGTCTAATTTTCAGAAAGTTATATAACATTTAACGCTTCCAGACATATATCTTTCGATGTTGTTGACGCACAAACAAATTAACAAACAAAAGAGTCCAAGGTACGGTTTTCTGCATCGATTAATCGAAAATTTTGCTCCTTAAAATAATAAGCATAATGTTTCAAAATTTTAATTATCAAATTTTACACAAATTATTTTTCTATAACTCTCTTAAATATAATGAAAACCGGTCCACATTTCTCGGCAGTCTTTATAACCTATAGGTATAGCGATTCAATTATACACAAACAAGTTTTATGTGAACCATGTGAACGTGAACATACATACATATGTATATCTCTAATAAATTTCATGGAAACTAAAATCGTATTGTTACCCCTCTTAAAATTTACTTTGCTCTGTTTCAGAACGATTTTCAATATAGGTATTTTGAGTCTTACGACTTAAACAGCGTGGGGTAATAATAACATGATTTTAGTTTCAATGAATTTTTTAGTGATATATGTAAGTAGGTTCACATCATGGTGGAGTTTCGCCACGACCTCCTCTAAGTCCGGCAGTTCTTGACCGATAGAGTTGAAAATTTGTGTCTGGCTACTATACAATACTACTAAACATGGTGCAATTTTCATCCAAATCGATTTTTTAGTTAGGTCTCTGACACGAAATTGCCCATATATATTTTTGATACAATATATATGGGTTATCATTTGTAAGGCCGCATCCAATGCTGAAAAATCATAAATAACGGCCAAATGTCATATTCCAAACAAAATATGAATATAATTGTAAGGTTTTTATAAAAAATAAAAAATTCACAACATTATCAAGTTTTGTACAACTATGGTTCAGAAGACCACTTTTTTGGGCAAAACTATTTTTATGTCGCATTTTAACAAATTTGTCAATGCAGTATTGTAGGCTATACTTCGGAGCTATAGAATATTTATTTTTTTTTGCATCAACATTAAATTGCTCTTTAATAACAAGCCGCTAAAGTTCCTTTTTTCATAAAAATAATTAATTTCAAATATAGATTTTTACTTTTTATATAAAGTACTTTTTTCCAAAGCGAAAAAAAGTACTTTAATAACACAAGTTTACAAATTAATATTTTTGTTTGCTTATGGAATGAAACACATATTTTGGGAAAGGGCTATGTACGGTGGTTAATTAACAAGTTTTATTTTTTCCAAAACGTCCAAATTTTGAGATAAAGAGGTTTTTATTGAGCATCCTTCTTCAGTAGTGCTTGAAAAATGTGGTGGTACGTAAAACATGGAAGTTTGGTATAAATTCTTAAATCTTTGCGATCACCAACTTCATATAACCCAGCAAAAACTCGGTAATGGGTACTACTTCCCTAACCACTTACTTTTCAATGACTACTACTTCCCGTCAGCATTACTTAGAAGTACTCTAGTAATGACTTTCTTCTAATCTGATATAGAAGTACTTTATTTTCAGCTTTGTAATTTTGTTGGCACATTTTATTCAATTGCGTGTTAGAAATTGTGTTTCACAAAAAAGAAAACAAAATTAGTTTTGTATGTGAAAACCATTATTTGACGCGCAATAAAATAGCTAAGCATTGGTGCAGTGAGTAGAACATTTGACTGACAAACCGAAGTCCCTGGTTCGTATTCTAGCTGGCTCTTTTTATTATTAAAAATAAAACAACTTACTCAACAACTGTTTTGTAAGACAAATTGCAAGTACTTCTTTAACTCCCTATTTGTAAGCGAGCGTAGAAGTACTTGCCTCCAATGACATCACCGTGTTAAAATAATGACTCAAATTGCTAATAAAGAAGTAGTGCAAAGAGGTTTTATTAGCTTTTTAACTCATTACTTTTCAATGTAAGTTTTTCCTGGGTAAGCTTTAAAAAAAGTCCGACCTATTCCCAGTATGAAACTTTAAGAATCTGTTTGTCGGAAATAGGGTGTTTTTATTCCAACTGGCAATATTTTTCGATTTTCGTGATCCTAAATACTACTACGAGGTACCTTGGCCTCCATGGCGAACTATGCGTCAAGTGTACAGCATTCCGTTGGCAAAAACATGTGGGTGAAAAAGAAAGATGGACTCGGAGAGTGCTCTAAGCTACGTCTGCCTGAATCCCACTCTGAATTCTCAGATGATAATAACAACACCATTTAGCAAATCCCAAAAAGGATGAAGTAGAGCAAATGGTGAAAAATTTGAGTGATAGCGAGGAAAGAGAGGCTAGGCAGTGAAAAAGGCCAAAGTTGCCAGAAGAAGACACCGTGACGGTAATCAAACAGGCAAAACTTTAATAGACCAACAGAGTAAGGTAGAAGATCTAATGAACAATAATATGTTCAAACAACCAACAGAGAGCGTGAGCTGCGAGTTCAGCATGGGCGCGATGTTGATGAGATTGGTATCTTACCAATTTTTAGTACTGGTCTTAAAAGGATCCAAGTTACTTGTGTAGAAGAGCTGAATACTGTCTTGAGCAGAAAACGGAAATCTGTATTTTTACAAGAAAGACAAAAATTTCTACGTATACAGAACCTTGCTTCATAGGTAAGAAGATTCCAGTGACAAACAAAGTTAAGTACTTAATTGTAATCCTCGACCGAAAATTAAAAAAAAGACACCACATAGAGGATAGGATCAACAAGGCACATCAATGGTGGGCGATATGTAGGTGAACTATAGGCATAAAATTGGGTAACAGTAATACTATGACGAATTGGCCTTATAAAAATGTAATTTGACCAATTCAGGCTTATGCTTCAGTAATCTGGTGGACTGATTTAGACAAGAAGTGCAATATCAAACTGCTAAAGGGAGTTCAGAGTACATGCTGCTTGGTTATAAGTGGTGACATGTATACTACTTCAACAAGGCTCTGGAAACGTTGTTAGATATACCACCCATTGAAATATATTTATGATATAATGCGGCGCTTTCAGCCGAACGGCTCTATACTTTAGGTGAATTGGCGGTTATAGGACACGTCATCAATGTATACTGACAATTTGAAGGTTATACACAATCATCGGATGTGCCAGATCCTATACCAGACACAGAATATGTTGGAAACTTTGAAACGCTAATCCCAGATAGAATGTCTTTGCCAAGCGGAACATTAGAGCAAATACCAGTAGGAATCCGTTACATGGATGGCTCTAAATTGGGGACAAATTTAAAACCAAAATTTGAACAGCCGGAAGATTTTTTGCTAAGGGTATTTAATTAGCAATTGGCCCAATTATCAACTATTTCCGAATCCCAGAGATTGACCAATTTCTAATAACAAACTTTTTTTTTGAAATGAATAAATCTTAATACGTATATTATACCCACCATCAAAAAAGATGGGGGTATATTGATTTTGTCATTCCGTTTGTAACACATCGAAATATTTGTAATAGACCCACAAAATTATATATATACTGGGTCGTCATTAAATTCTAAGTCTGTCTGTTAAAAGCACGATAGAGTCCGAATTGAAAGAGCTAGAGGGTCGAAATTTCACATAAATATTTCTTATAGGCAAGGTTTGTTTGGTATCGAAAATGGCCAATATACCCCCATACAAGTATCCCCTCGAAAAGCAGCTTTAACAGTCATAACTTGTTTAAAAATACGAATATAGCGATGAAATTCGACATAAGTAAGACTCTTATGATCCAAAATCACTATGCAAAATTTTATGAGGATCAGTCCATAATTGAGCCTACCCTCCATATAAGGTCCCCTTCACAAAAAGACTTCAACGCTCATTACTGGCTTAAAAATACTAGTATATAAATGAAATTCGACATAAGTAAGTTTCATATGAGCCAAAATCTATCTAAAAAATTTTATGAGGATCGGTCCATGATTGACTCTACGCCCCATATAAGGTACTCTTCAGAAAATTACTGCAACACTCATTAATGACTTAAAATATAATAATAATAAATAAATAAAAAAAATATAAATACGAGTGTAGCGATTAAATTCAGCACAAATAAATTTAATACGAATCAAATTTTGTCTACCCATAATTGATCCTACCCCCCTTATAATGTACCCTTCAGAAAATTACTTTAACTGAATTCGACATAAGTAAGTTTCGGGAATTTTTAATAACTTTTACATTTTTCAACCAATTTTTGTGTTTTTTATCTTTTTGTAACGCTAATTCTGTGTACATTACGATTCTTTGACAATAAACATATTTTCCCCTTGTAAATGCATCTTCAAATTTCAGAGCCATTGCGGCACCAGTATTACGTCCTATTGACCTAATTTTTTGCACGACTTATTTTTATAACCCGTAGAACAATTCTAGGGAGAACGGCCTGTAGGATAAATTTTATTCCTTCATACAAGCTTGGAGCACTCTAATGTTCATATTATGATCCAAGGTGATCAAAATTTCGTTTTAAATATGTATCGAAATCAAAATAAATTTTATCGAATCAGTAAAATTACAGTTTCTAAAAAAATAAAAAATATATATAATAGAAAGATAACATACTTAAATACTTAACACAATTTGCAAATTTCAATTTGCCGATTTATATAAAATTTTGGTTCATAAAAAAATTTAAGTATAATTTCATAAAAATACTAGTACTTTTAAGCCTGTTATGAACGTTAGTCATTTTCTAAAGCGAACCTTATATGGAGGCCCTGTCAAAATGTAAACCGATTTTGTTAATTTTTAATACTAATCAATCAGCAACAATAGTTTAGGTCCTATCGTTCTTTTAAGAGACTGACTGACAGACATGTCTAGATCATATACCGGCGGATAGAGAGGCAGATAAAAAAATCACCACTACACACACACTATTGGCATTTTTTCGTTGAAATTGCACTGAAAAAATATTTGGTTATTTTTAATTTTGAAGATTAAATTGCATTACTGATGAATACAGTATACAACGTATTAATCCACTGCTGATACAAGAAGATTCTTATCACCCAACACTTGAAATCACTGCATCCATTAGATAAGACGTAATATATTCGGCACACAATACACCAACATCGGCACATGGTGGAATCACTAAGACTATCGAACGGATTCGACAATACTTTTATTGGCCTCGACTTGTTACTGATGTTAAGGACTATATTCAAAATTGTGACCTTTGTAAAACTTCGAAGACTCCGACAAATATTTTACGACCACCTTTGGGACAGATGACAGATACTGAACGACCATTTCAACGACTATACGTAGACTTAATAGGACCATTTCCAAGGTCGAAGAAGGGACACATTGGACTACTAATTGTACTGGACCATTTTTCAAAATTCACTTTTCTTAAACCGCTTAAGAAATTTGCTTCGAAGGACATTATAAATTATTTACGGACTGACATTTTTACCTGCTATGGGGTACCGGAGACTTTAGTTTCGGACAATGGATCTCAATTTAAATGCAAAGATTTTGAGAAATTTCTAGAAAAATACGGTGTTAAACACATATTGACTGCAGTATATAGCCCACAAGCGAATGCAAGCGAAAGAGTCAATCGATGCATTAACGAAGCTTTACGCTCATATATACAAAAAGACCAACGGGAGTGGGATCTATATACTGACAGCATAAACTGTTCTCTTCAAATTGGTATCCATAAATCCATTGGCAGGACCCCATACCAAGTAGTTTTCGGACAGACTATGGTGACTCACGGCAAGGACTACAAACTTTTGAGAAGACTGACTCTTTTGGTGACTCAATAATCGAACGACAGGACGAATTTACTTTAATACGGAACAAAATTAGAGAGTTGATTAAAAAGGCATTCGACAAAAACGCGAGGACATACAACCTACGTTCTCGGACAAAGGACTTTACTATCGGACAGACTGTTATCAGACGAAATTTTGCGCAAAGCTCAAAAATTAAGAATTTTAACTCAAAACTTGCTCCAGTGGGCATTCAAGCCAAAGTTTTGCGTAAAATAGGACAGTATAATTATGAACTACAAGACATAGACAGCAACAGTACAGGAATAAATCATGCAAAAGACATCTGGACTTAAGACTTATTAGACTTTCCAAATTTTAGATTATAACTTGCCCTTTCCAGATCCAGTTATCGATATGCTAGCGCATATCTTAAGCTGTATCTGTTTTGTGAGGTCAATGCATAAGCAAAATCAGTATAGTTTTAAAATCGCCCTTTCCAGGTCCAGTTGTCGATCTGCTTGTACATATCTTAAGCTGTATCTGTTTTGTGAGGGCTATGGGTTTTCAAATTCTTTATTGGGTTTCAAATACTTGAAAATTTTCCAATAACAATTTTTTACAAACTTTTGTATGTATTGAAAAATTTGTATTTCATTTTTTTTTCATTTGAAAATAAAATTTTAATATTGCAAAACGGAAATACTTAAACTATTTTGTGGGATTACTGATATTTAGAAGAAACGGTTTCGTGAAGGAAGTTAAGGTAAACAATAATAAATTTAAAATTTTGTGACCATATTTAAGGATTTTTTGTGCATAGGCTTGGAAAGGAAATTTTCATCCGGAACATAACTATATTATTCAATTTTGAACATCAAGATTTGTTAATTTAATCAGTTTAATTCTGTCACCGGATTTGAATATAAATTTAAACCGAACAAGAATCATTCGGAATAATTATCTCAACTTTGAAGTTTTGTGAAACAAGCATCGATAAATCCTCAGCATCTTTCTTAAATCCTACAATAATCAAACTTAAACTAAACTACAACTAATTATTTTACTTAAAACCTACTTAAACTTACTTAAACGCTAAATCTAAACTAATTTTATCTTCAAAAAGCCTCTAAAACTAATTTGGTTTAATATAAACGATAAACTAAAACAAATTTTATCTTAAAACAACTAAAAAATCATATTTTTGTCTAAAAAATTATCTTAAATTTTATATAATTTAACTTAAAATTTAATAAATTTATCTTAAAACTAACTTTTTGTTAAATTACTAAAACTTTTCTACTTTACTTGCATCTATCTTAACTTAAAACTTTAATTTTCTTAAATTTTATCTTATTTTAGACAATAATGTAACTTAATCTTAACTTAATTTCAATTTTTAATTTAATTTCAATTTGATTAACTTAATTATATCTAAAATTAAACTTAATCATAACTTAAATTAACTTAAAATTGTAATAACACTTATACACAAATATTTTATACACCCTACACACATAAACACTAACATACATGCATAAATACACTTAAAATCTAAAATCTATAAAAATATGAGAATTTAAAAATTCAAAATTATAATTTAAACCCAAATTCAACAAACTACAGGCCTGTTGTCATCGTTGGTACTGAAATCAGTTTTGCTCTGAAAATTAAGATAAACATTTATCTGCGTTGATAATATTGGTCACTCCTTAAGTACATTTAAATTTAGGTCATAAATCTGGCGTTATAATCCATCTGATTTTAAAACATTTCTAGTGTAACATGATATTAAATTTTCTTGAGACTTCAATACAGTAAAAAATTATTTGGGAATTGTTTGCCACTAAATTTTAATATATAACTCGAAATATCTCGATTATAGATTAACCAATATGATCAATATGGGTATCATGGGAAAGTTCGTTAAAAGCTTCCCATTAACATATAAGCAATTATCAATTTTTTTTGAATTTACCCCCACTAAAGTGGCGTAGGATATAAATAAAATTTAAATGAATTGCATATTTATAGAGTGAATCATTTTATTTGCTCAACAAAACCCACAATTACATATAGTAGTACATATAGGCGAAACTGAAGGGGTTTTCAAAGAAAAATTTTTATTCTCTTCACACAGACGAGCTCTGAGAGAATAAAACAAACTTCTGAGAACTAAACGCACTCACTAAAAATCAAATTTTCTTCGCAAAATTGCGAGGGTATTACCACTTATTAGTTTTTCTTATCACTTAAACTTAATGTTTATTATTTTTTCAACACTTTTCATTTATTTAAAACCCCGAAAATAATTTATATTTTACAAACGAAAAAAAAAATATTTTTTATTCTTTGACATTTTATTTTAATTAAAATTGAAAAATGAAAAACTGTACATTTTAGTATTGAAAATTAAAAAAGTATTTTACATACTTTTTTTAATTCAACAAAAAAATACAAAAAGACGTGTTTATAATATGTGTTGAGATAAAATATCTCTTCAAAAAAATAAATAACTAATATTTTCATTCACTGCCATATAAAATTTCATTAATAACACACAAAGAATAACGTCTAAAAAATACATTTTTTATTTAGTACCTTTTGAACAACTGTGTTTATTTTTGTGCTTCTACTAATACATTCTCACCAGTTAGGTCTTTGACAGGGGACTTAGGTCCTTGACAATTAATTTCGCCTATATACTACTATATGCACAATTATTTCACTTTTTTGATGTGTCATAGTTTTACATTAAAGTATTAAAAAACTTAACAATTGCTTGCTTTTAGGAGCTGTATTTTACCTGACACCTTTGTGAAACAGTCTAGAGGGTTTGATTGAGTACCTTAAAGTCCAAATTTTTAATTCTTGGTTTTTGCAAACTGTTCTCATTTAATGGAATTGCATGCCCAGTGACCATTAACCCTCCTAAACAAATGTGAATCAATATGTATATTTACACATTCAATAATTGAACAATTATTGTCTTTCATTCGCAACTACAAGTACAAGTTTGACTGATTTTCAAAATCCATATGAAATTGCTTCTGTTAGATAGGCTAAAAATAATAAAAAAAATTAATTCATTGTTAATCGCCTTTGAGTACTCAAAAGCAACTTTCAGGGATTAATTTAATCACGTTTACTAAAGATTGTTCACCTAAAGAACTAGACCGCTTAAGACCATTTTTTTCATAATGTAAAAATTGTGTATATTAATTTTAAAACCCTGCAGGAATTTATAAAATCTATTTAAAATACATTTTGTAGCTTGGATTCAAGATGCACTAAGTAAGGTGAAGTCCTTTACGATTTGTATTTCTTTTTATTCTAAAAATTTTAATTTATATTTTATATAGATTTCTCGGTTGCAGCTTTCCTGATTATGCAAAAATAAAATCGTTAACATTGTTTTATAATATTATCAAATATGGAAAACCATCGAATTTATATAAATTACTAGCTTGCTGCTCGCTATTCGTTAGCGAAGTAGCGAGCAGCTTATATATGAATGTATAAAATTTTAAAGGCATAGTGTAGTGGCTAATTTTTTCTGTATTGTTATACCCTACACCACTTCAGTGGGGAGGGTATATTGAATTTGTGCTGATGTTCTATACCACCTCGTCCTATAACCACCTTAAAGTATACCAATCGGCTTAGAATCATTTTCTGAGTCAATTAAGCTATGTCCGTCCGTCCGTCTGGCAGGCTGTCCATGTAAACCTTGTGCGCAAGGTACAGACCCCAATTTTCAAGATAATTGCATGAAATTTGGCACACACTCTTCTCTTGGCCCACGAAGCCTATTGAAAATGGTTAAAATAGGTCCATTATTTCGAATAGCCCTCATACAACCGTTCCCCCCAAATAGGACCTTTTGGCTTCTAATTAATTTAAATGATCTATTATGTTAACAAAAGTCTACAAAACTTAGTTTTATAGAACTTTAAATGACACTACCGATTTTTGTAATGATCGGGCTTCATTTGACCCTATCCCCCATACAAACTTTTAAATTCTATATAAATAATATTGAAGAAGACTTAACTTCCCCTACCAACATTTTTAAGGATAGGGCCATGTTTTGCCCTACTCCCCTTTGAGCCCTCCCAAAAATCTCTTTTTTTGCCAAAAAAAGCATTTGGTTAAAAAAACAAACCAAATGCTTTTTTTAAAATAATCCCCATTTTTAACATACATATCTGACTGAAAAAACGTTAGTGCTTTTTTACCAATTTTCAGTTAGAAAATTACGCTTTTTTACCCCTTTTTAATTTTTTTGCGCGCGTTTTGCTTGACCAATGTTGGCAACACTGATTAGCTGCCTAATTTCCTATAAAATTTAATTTAAAAAACATAAAAAAATTGTTTTTTTAATTCGCAATCTTTTTCTAAATTTACAATAATTATTTTAAAAGAACTAAAATATTTGTCTTTAAAAAAAAATCGTAAAATGAACAAAATTTTTTTCTAAAATTATATAAAATTATTTTGCATTTTACTAAAATATTTCGTACAATTTCGTATATTTTACGAAAGAATTTCGTGGTGCGAAACAACGAATCATTTCGTACAATGTACAACATTTTTCGTGTATATTAGGCATGGATTATTTTCAGTGTACAATCAGTTCTAGGCACTGATGACTTCACTGAGCTTAAGAGAACTTTTTTTAAGAGAGCCATGTCGCCATCTGTGTTTATTTCTTTATGCTTCAAATACACCTTAATAGCAGACAAAATGCTTTGATTCACTCTTTCCGCTGTGAAGCACTGCCGTACGCATATGATATATTTTATAATCTCTTATCATCTTCCCGAATTCTTTCGAAATAAACTGCTGACCGTTGTCGGAGTGTATTGTTTCTCGTATCCCAAAATTATGGAAGAGTGTGGAGTTAACTTCGTCGGCAAAATACGTCCCACAACACATTTGTCAAATACGTTCCACATACTGTAAAATTCGTTTTCAAATTAATTTCATTAATTTTATTAATAAAACAAACTTCAAATAAAATGTTTTTGTGAAAAAAATTAAAAATATATTAAAATATATTCCGAAAATAAATATGTAAAATAAAAATTATTTAAAATAATTGTATACTCATCAAAAATGGTGGTTAAATATACAATTTTCAAATGATAAAAATCGACGCTTTGATAAGACATGAATTGGGGTATCGGCATAGTGGAAGTAGCCTAGGACTAGTTCTTTCCAAAAATATATAGTTTATATGCATTTCCAGAAATTTTCAAGTGGCTCCAACGGGTGTTTGGAGAAGACATGAATTTAGGTACTGGCATAGTGGAAGTTGCCCAAGATTAGGTCTTTCCAAAAATATATGGTTTATATACAATTCAAGCCCTGGATAATTTTTACGATTTTTTGAAAAAAACATAAAATTTTGCCAAAAATTCAGATTTTCATGTGGCTCTGGGTAAATTTTACGATTATTTGAAAAACATTAAGTTTTACAAAAAATTGAGTAATTTAAATATGTGCATAGCTAAGTTATTTTCTTGTAAAAGATTTACAACTCCAAACAGTAAAAGAACTGTAAAAACTTCACTACATCTACTAAAACAAAAAATGTAATTTTAAAAACTATACAATGATCATTTGGAGTGGGCTTGGATTGCTGAAAAAATGTCAAATTTTCTCAACAAATTGCTTATTTTTTCGGCTTTTTTAGATTTATTGTGAAATATTTAGTTTTTTAATACAGTTTCCAATATTCACAAGAAATTTTACTTTTGCTAATTTTTCTAGAGCAATTGTGAAACCTTTAAATTTTGAAAATGTTTTTATTTTTAGGAAATTCAACTGACTTTCTAGACAAAGTCTCTAAGAAAATTAAAAATCAAAGATTTCATAAATGTTTTGACTTAATTTAGAGTTTTCGAGATTCATGTTCCAATTATCAAAACAAATTGCAAAATATTACCTGAGAATGGTTATAGTGAAAGTTCAGTGCACTCTAACGTTCAAATAGAGTCCAAGCGACTCCGTTTTAACTTTATTATTACCTGCAAAACTATGTCCTTCAAGAATTTACATATCATATATTAACAAGTAAGAGTGCTATATTCGGCTGTGCCGAATCTTATATACCCTTCACCATAGTGTATTTTAAATTATTATTATTACATCAAAAGCTAAACAAAAAGAACAACAACAACGCTAAACGAAATAAAAAACAAAATAAACAAGGCATCTAAACCAACAGACATATAAAAATACATAACGAAAAACATAGAAAAACAAAAACAAAGTTAACAACGCAATGACACCAACAGCATTCAAACATACCAAAAATACATAGCTGAATAAAACCAAATACATCTACACACACACGTGTTCATCTTTTTCTAATATAAATTTTTTGATGAAATTTTCAGAGGTTGTCTCGGATTTTTGCTCATATCTCCGTTATTTACAGACCGATTTTGCTGATTTTAAATAGCAATCTTCTCGAAAGACAGACGGACATAGCTTAATCGACTCCGCTATCTATAAGGACTCGGAATATATATACTTTATAGGGTCGGAAAATAAGTTATAGGCATTTTATTTAAAAAATTTAAAAAAGGCGATTTTTTGCCATTTTTTGGGGAAAAAAGTATCTTTTTCTTTTTAAGTTATCTAAAAAGTTTCTAAGAAGATGTATATAGAATTTATACTTTTTGAAAAGCTGACTTTACATAAAATACGATAAATGAAACAAAACCTAAAAATTTTGATACCGAGGGGACCAGATCCATCCAAAAAAAAACCCTATTTTTTATATAAATTCAATTTTGAGCAAAAATTCTCAAATCGCATAGTCGATATCAATTTATAGTGACCTGTTTTATATGACCCATATGTTCTTAATCATTTTGTAACGGGTTTCGATACCCCCCCCCCTGGTATGGATATAATAGGCAAAAAAACAAAAATCCCATTTTTGGGATTTTTTAAAACTTTTTTGGGAATTCCGGGATTTCTAATAAGAAAATTCGAAATTTTTATTTAATTTTGGATTTTGAGTAAAAAAATCTACCTAACTGTAAATTTCATCAAAAAATATTCATAAATAAAATTTTTATTGCAATTTGAAAAATTTGTATCTTCGCAAAAAACTGAATAAAAAACATTTTTTTAATTTTTTTTTAAAAGTATTCCGCGAATTTTTTAATTTTCAAAAATTATATACAGTTTTGAAAAATAGACAAAATTACCTTTCCATTGATATATAACATGCCTACCTAATGTTTTTAAGTGACAAATTAAATAGGGAAAACACAACATCTTTTAGAGAATTTACCTAGTACTATTATTTTCATCCATACATTTGTTAGGCATGTTTTACTACCTAAATTTTTATGAATTTTTACAGCCACTTTTTACGATTAATCTTTTATTCTTTATCCCTAAAAAAAATTAACAAGTATTTATTTTATATATAAATAGTCTTTATTTATTTTTTTTATAAATTATTCGGCTGTGCCGAATCTTATATACCCTTCACCATAGTGTATTTTAAACATAATTGATCTTACAGTCTAGTTAATAAAAACATTAAAAAAATTTGAGTCGATTTAAACCGATTGTTTCGGCGGCGGCTCAGGCAACTAAATATAGTTCGGCGGCGACTAAGCTCCGACTCGAAGCCGGTCGACTTCGATCTCTGATTCATTGCTGGTAAACATTGACGATACGTAGATTTTGTGTTAGTTTTAAATTTCAAACTTACATTATTCGCATAAAAATTATTGTACAATAACTCACAATCTACTCTCATATAATTGAAAACGTTTTAAACACTTTTTTTTATTCATTAAAAAATATATTTGCAAAACAAATGGGAAAATTTTTTTATTTTAACAAAAAATGCAAATCATATTTTTTTGCTGTGTATTTTTTGTATGTTTGGATTCAAAACATACAAAAAAATACACAGCTGAATAAAACCAAATACATCTACACACACACGTGTACATCTTTTTCTATGTACAGTGTTTTTGTGGCTTTTTTAAAAATTTTTTGATGAAATTTTCAGAGGTTGTCTCGGATTATTGCTCATATCTCCGTTATTTACCGACCGATTTTGCTGATTTTAAATAGCGATCTTCTCGAAAGCATGTCTAATAGAATTATTGAAGATTCGGATCTCGCCGATATCTGGGGTCCTCTAAAAACTGATTTTAACAGACAGACAGACGGACAGGGCTTAATCGACTCCGCTATCTATAAGGATCAAGAATATATATACTTAATAGGGTCGGAAAATTATAATATAGAAATTATAAACGAAATGACAAACTTATATATACCCTTCTCACGAAGGTGAAGGGTATAAAAATACTTTTTTCTTAGTACTCCATAGTAAATAATTATATGTGCAAAAACAAAATCTATTATTAATTATTATTCTAAAAAGTTTAAATTATGATATTAATAAGATATTGTGTTTCCTTTATTTATGATGACCTGCTGTAACCTGCGTGGCATGGAATTGGCCAGATTTTTTAACGTTGATACATCAATTTTTTCCCACTCTGTCATTATTGATTCTTTTAACTCCTTTAGTGTCGTGTACTGTTTTGATTTTGAAAATATTTTAGCGGAAAGTATCCCCCATAGATCCTCTATTGGGTTTAAGTCTGGACTTAGTGCTGGTCAATCCAATAATGGTATATTATGGCTTTCAAAAAAACTTTTTGTGTGTCGAGCGACATGTATTGGAGCGTTGTCCTGTTGAAAAGTCCAATTATCACCGTATAATTCAGCTGCAAAATCAATTAAATTGTTTTCCAACAATTCAACGTATTTCTCTGAGTTCATTCTTGTTGGTACAAAGCATATTTGGGACTTTCCAAGAGCTCCGAATGCAGCCCAAACCATTAGACTCCCACCACCGTGGTTTCGATTGTAGCACATTTGTCGAGGACGACGCAGATCTCTCCAATACTTATGGAGACCATCAGATCCGTCCAAATTAAACTTTTTCTCGTCGCTAAATATTACATTTTCAAATTCCTCCTCCCGAAATTTATATTTTTCAACAAATGCAATCCGGGAATTTTTATGACGTTGGGTAAGTCTTGGTTTTGGAATCTTATTTTCATACCGAAAACCTAAATCTGCCTTTATTAGTTGCTGGATATGCTGTCTCGTGACATTTAAATCTAATTCCACTTTTATTTGACGGCAGCTCATATTTTCTTCGGCAGCTAAATGTCGAATACGTCTCTTTGTCCTTTGGTTCACGGTAGGGATTCGTCCACTGCGCTTTATGGAGCCGTAGTTTCTTGGGTCTTTTAAAAAATTTAAGATCGTATTGCGATGACGATTTGTTGCAGCTGCAATGTCACATATTCGCATACCTGCATGTCTCATGCCTTCAATTTTTCCACGCTCCTCATCGGAAAGTTCACAACCACGTGGCATTTTGAACGTAAAAAAATTGTGGATAATAAATAACTTCAGATTTTAATAAAAAAAAATAATACTTACTCACGGTCGATATAGAATTATATATATCAAACACAAATTAAGAATTGATATATTTACTCTTTAAGCTAAAGAACGACAATGATTGACTATGCACATATAATTATTTTCTATTAAAATTTTAACTGAAAGTGGTAATCTCAGATAACGGTATCATAAATAAAGTCAAAGATCATGTAAGTAAATACTAACAAAAAGAGAGTACAAAAAAACAAAAGAATTGATCACAGTCAAAATTAAATTATCACTAGTTTTCAGTTCTGAGGACAAAAAGAAATTTTGCACATATAATTTTTTTACTGAGGTATATACCCTTCTCACGAAGGTGAAGGGTATAAAAACGGGATCCTAACAAATTTACAAAAAAGGCCCAAAACAAACAATCCAATTGACACATGTGCAAAAACATTTTTACTTTGTGTAAAATTTACAACAATATTTTGCTACCTGTATCACTCTCATCATATATTCATAAAAATTATGAATTACTGCGTTCGCGAGCGATATTTGTACCAATTCATATATAAATTAATTCCCGGTATTTCAAGTTAAACAAATCCTTTTTGGTTTAATCAATTTAATTTTTTGTTTCATTGTCGATATATGAGCAATTATCAAAGTTTATTTAATTCCTTTGAAATTGAACTTCGGTAAGAGTAAAATTTCAACAATTTTTTTCAGACAAGACTTCCAGCCTAAAAATTGCTAAATCGTAAAAACTCTAGCTACATAGACGTCATTTTTATCTAAACACATTTTGCCAAGGCACATAATGGAAGATGCTCAAAATTCGTCGAAATTATCACCATTTGCATGTTTTCTTAATACTTTAATGTAAAACTGGGGCGCATCAAAAAATTATAGCTCGTAGAATTCAGATATTAACAGTTTTTTTTTTCTTAAATTTTACTGATTCACTATTTTTCAAAAACTATGGGCAACAAGTTAAAACATTACTGAAATGAAATTTCTTAAATTTTTTTGAAATAATTCTTATGTGCTAAATTTGAATAATATTTACAATTATGTGTATTTTTTTTAAATATTACATATATAAATACTACTATTTTATGGATTTTTTTTAAATAATTATGTGAAGACCGCTAAACTTTTGTGCCCTTCGGTCAAAATGATTAACGCGAACGGATTTATCACGTATTAATTCTTATGTGCTAAATTTGAATAATATTTACAATTATGTGTATTTTTTTTTAAATATTACATATATAAATACTACTATTTTATGGATTTTTTAAATAATTATGTGAAGACCGCTAAACTTTTGTGCCCTTCGGTCAAAATGATTAACGCGAACGGATTTATCACGTATTAGGGTCTGTTTACATTTAAACAAAATATTTTGAATGGGCAATAATTTTTTTTTTCGTGAAATATATGTGAAATAACCAGGAAGCACATACGTAATTTTTTTGTTAGTCAAATGTTCTACTCACTGCTCCTGTGCTTAGATTTTCTATTGTCCTTTAAATAACGGTTTTAATATTCACAAATTTTTTTGTTATCTTATTTGAAAAACACAATTGTTATCACGCAATCGGTTAAAATGTGAAAACTAAGTAACAAATCGGAAATAAAGTACATACTTCTATACTAGATTAAAAGAAAGTCATTACTAAGTACTAGTCACTAAAAAGTTTTTGCTGGTACATATATAAACTACTATCATATATATAAACTACGTTTTAAAAAAAAAAAATAAAAAAAACAATGCTAGAATTGCATATTAACTATATATTTTTGGAAAGAACTAGTCCTGGGCTACTTCCACTATGCCGGTACTCCATGTCTTCTCAAAGTGTCGATTTTTTTCATTTGAAAATGTTATATTTAACCACAATTTTTGATGAGTATACAATTATTTTTATAAATTTTTACTTTACATATTTATTTTCAGAATATGTGTATATTGGTTCATGTACTCGTCTTATTAATTCATTAGTCAATGATTTAGGAACCCATTATTTCCATCGGAATTTTTCTGTCATATCAGAATCATACTTTGTTTCTAAAATACCAAACCATTTTCCACTCTCATGTCAGGGAGTCTACTATTGTTTGTTGAAATTTTGGCTATCAAATCCATATATTCTTCCGTTTTAAATTCCATTGTTGCAAACCCTAATAATTCCTCTGCCACTACATTTTCTGATCCCTTACAGTGTTCAATTCGGAAATCATAGCTCTGCAACTTCAAAGCCCATCTAGCTAGTCTACCATTCAAATCCTTCAGTGACATAAGCCATTTTAAGCTGACATGATCAGTAATGACCATAAACGGCATTAGTTCAATATACCCTACTTCACTTTAGTGGTTAGGTTATATTGGGTTTGTGCTGCTGTTTTTAACATAAAAAATACTCGTCCTATACCCACCTTAAAGTATACCAATCGGCTTAGAATCATTTTCTGAGTCGATTAAATCTTGTGCGAGGTCCATTATTTTGACTCGTCCCCATACAACCGTACCCCCCAAATATGGCCTTTTGGCTTATAATTAATTTATATGATCTGTTATGTTAACAAAATTCGACAAAACTTAGTTTTATAGAACTTTAAATGACACTACCCTTTTTTGTAATAATCGGGCTTCATACAATCTCCCCTTCAGAAAATGACTTTAGGTCAAAATTCACTTACAAACACTAATAACACTTTTAAATTCTACATAAATAATATTGAAGAAGACTTAACTCCCCCTACCAACATTTTTAAGGATAGGGCCATATTTTGCCCTACTCCCCTTTGATCCCTCTTGTAAAGAATATCTTTTTGCAAAAAAAGTAAAAATATTCCGAAATAAAGTTAAAAATACAAACCAAATGCTTTATATTTTTAAATAATCCCCATTTTTAACATACATACTGAATGGTGAGGGGTATAATATGGTCGGCTACGCCCGACTATACATTCATACTTGTTTTTAATGCAACGCATATAACACCTGGCTGTACCGAGAAAACTTAGAATTTCTCTAACAGATTTTCGGATAGATATGTGTCTTATTGTCTCATTTTATTAGGATCAGGCCTTATTATTCCTCCTAAGTAATTCCTTGAAACAGAATTTGGATTTTTGTAGCCCTTTTGTCAAATTTGATTTCTGTAGACATTCTGTTACCCTTCAATAAAGACAAAAACTTTTGATTTTAGTTCCTCTGGAATCACCATGAGTCTACACGGCCTTTTATGTCATTGCTGTATATTTATATAACGGGCGACCAGGTATGTTGAAGGCTGTGTACACTACTAATATAAAACGTTTCGTCTAGTCTACTTAGTATTGCCTAAATATTTTGAATAGGATAAACATCCTTGGCAGTACTCTCATTCAACTTTCTGGCATCAAGAGTCTATTTTTGCGGGTTCTCTCACTAAAGTACAACGACTACTCCATGGGCTTTGACTTTCCTCTATTACCCCTAATTTGAGCATCTCATCTACTTCTGAATATATTAGATTCTGTATTGCAGGTGACACTGGATAATGCTGGTCCTTTACTGGTATAGTTCCCTCTGCAAGCTCAATTTTATGGTATTCCAATTGAGTTCTATTAATCCATTTTTCTCAAAAGACTATTTTTCACACCTTCTAATTGTACTAATTCATGGTTAGATAATTCATGTTGCTCAACATTATCTGTTTTCAGAGGAAAATCTTTTTCCAATTTATCAATATTTATTTCGTCACTATCAAAAATTTCAGGTGTCAGGTTAGAACTTCTCCAGAAGTCTACTCCTAAGTAAGCTTCTTGGATCAAATCAGGACATAAATAAAATTGTATTATACCCCATTTACACATACACGAAATCTAGTACTTATGAGATTTCGAACCAAATCCAGTTGATTTCAACTAGATTTCCCATGCAAAACAAAATCTACTTCGTCACTAGATTTCATTAAAATCTACTCAAAATCTAGTTGTTTTTAGAAATTCAACTCTGTTTTTTTTTCTAAATAATACTAAAAAATACGACGCTGCACAAGAAAAAAGAGAAAAATAAAAGAAACAAAAAAATTTAAATGTCAACAAAATTTTTAAAAGTTGAAAAACATGAATGAAAAGTTTATTTAAAATAAAAGGTAATGTTATGTTTAAATATCAATTTTTTTATTAAAAACAAAAATTTAATAAATATCCCATTTCTTCTCCTAATTTTTCAATCAAACACAATTTCAAGAAATATTAGCAGAAATGAAATCTTCCTAAATGTCAAAAATAGTAAGTATAAACGGTATAGATTTATAAAGAGATTTTACATGAAATCTAGTAGATTTCGTTCATGTATAAATGGGGTATTAACTTATTTTAAATTCTACTGGTTTACTTATTTTTCCTAACACATTATATTTTTTACCACCTGCTGTCTCAATACTAACGAAAACTGGATCTATTTCTAAATTTAATTTATTTATAATTTCGTGACAATTATTACCTAAAATACTAATTAAGGCACCTGAATCTAACAGACCTTTAACTTCTACACCACTTATTTTATCTCGGATGATTCTTGACATTATATTTTACATCACTACACATATGGAGAGATGATATTTTTTCCTGATATATTTTTCTTTTCCGCCTCTTAATTTCCGTACTCTTATCAATCTACACAATCCTACTTCCTCATTAAAAATCCTATTTCTTATTATATTATATTTTTTAACCTAAATTCATAAGATGTATATTTTCAATTTTTTCCAATGAATTTCTACTATCTATGATATTTGTTTTCTTCTTATTTATCCTATTTAATTCTAAAGTTCTAACGATTTTTGCTTCGAAGTTATCTAGTTTCACTTGTACGCCAGCATCTTTTAATTCGCGTCGAGAGTTATAGTGGAGCGTGACTCTCCCGTTTTCGACGCACTCCTTATCATGTTTTCTAAATATTTTGGGCATTTGGGGGTAATAACTCCGACCATTCCATACTTATAACAAATTAAATTTTCGAATCGCTGGGCACTCCATGAAAATATGACCTGAATGTCTGCAATTCCAGGAAATCTACAAAATTTTATTTCTGATTGATTCTCATATATTTCTTCTAATAGTCTGGGACACGCAATTTGTGAAGTTGGCATTATATTAGGATTTTTTTACTTCAAGTAATTTCTTTCTATTTTCTTACGTGATCAATGTAGTTGCTCAACTGTGTATATTTTCATAGGATATAATATCTGTGATAAACGGGTACGTAAATTTATTTTTATTATGCGTATAACCCCATGCTTCGGAAGTGGTGCTCTTAATATGGATCTTAACTTTCGCATTGGGCTTAAATTCATATTAACTACGATTTGATCTATATTGTCGTAAAAGAGCCTCTTTAAGTTTTGGACATTTCCTAATATATTTCCCTTATTACAGACCAATACAATTCCTTAGCTTCTCCTTTTAATAATCAGTAAAAGTCTCCCATGATTTCTATCAAAGGACATCCATGGTGTTGTTGTAGATATTTGATTCTAAATATAAAATCTTCAATATTAAGGTTTTCGGTATTTCCGTCAAATACAACATCCCATTTGTCGATTCTCATAGAGAAAATTTGCCTATTTGCATTTGGTAAGGGGTCATTGGACCTGTTTAAATTGGAATAAGTTTCGCCAAGAGTGGCACCTATTGAAATTCTATTCTTCGCGGAATTATATGCTGATTATTAGAATTACCCTTTTCAACTTCTATTCCATCATTCCTTTCAGTTATTTCTCTCCCTACCTATTGAGCCTATTTCTATTGAACCTTCAGATGATTTATTTAACGTAGTTAAGGCTAAAGTAAATTAATAAAGTAGCGACACGAGTTGTTGTACAACAAACGTCTACAAAAACCACGGGCAATTTGTTTTTGTTCGAAATACTAACTTGTCAAAATTTGTTTACAAAAATGAACCAATAATTAATGGAAAATATGGAATTATTGTTGTACTTTCCAAAAATATGTTGTTATTTATATTAAAAGTCACAGAGTTTTCTTTATTTTTTAAAAATTAGAACATTTTTAAAAATATTATACATTTAAAATACACTTTTTCACATTAAATACAACAAATTACTCAGAAATTTGTACAAAAGCAAGCGGTAAAATGAAAACAAATATGGCAACATAAACATTTTTGACAAGTATGTCCACAAATTGCAAGTTTAAAAAAATAGTCATCTGTTCAAATGAGTCTACTTTATAAATTTACTTTAGTTAAGGCCTAAATATAATATGCTTACATAGACTGAAGTCAGTTTAAGCAACTGTGCGAACACATATAAAACGTATGTGATAAACTATAATGTACTTAAGAGAGTTTCGTTAAGTTTCGTCAAATTTTATTTGCTTAACCAAAGAGCGACACTGACAACACATTCAGTACGAAATCAATTGTTTGTTTATTGTACACAAAGAAAATAAAGAAAAAAAATGAAAATTGTCAAGAAAATTACTTTTTTTCAATAAAATATTATGAAATATGTCCTTTTTTATTACATGTGCACTAAAGTGTTTGAATGCGCGTAAGTACATTATAGCCGCATAAAGGTTTCTTAGGATTTTCTTAAGCACTTGAGAGACTTTTCGTTCGATTTTGACATTAACTTAAGCTTGATATTCATATTATAGTTGGGCCTGTATTCTTTGAATTTTTCCAAGCATTTCTGCAAAACCTAATCCCTTGTATTTCCGCTCGTTTCGTTTCTAATTTGGATTGATATTCAGCATTGGATTGGTTTATCAAATCTTTAATGATATTTACATATTCCCTGGGACTTTTTTTTAATGGAATCTGTTGAGGATTGTAATTCTTTGGAATAGCCCCTTAGGTGGCATTGTGGCTGTTTCCTGTCTGTATTTTGAGGTGGGTTATTAATTGGGGTATTAATAGTATCTGACTATCCATTGTATTATTTTCCCTATTTTCCCTTTCAGGTTTCCTATTATGAGGCTGCTTTTTGAATCAGACACATACATTTTAATAATTTATTTTTTACCTCGTTTTTTAAATTGATGTTAAAAAAAATAATTATCTTAATTTAAAACAAGTAAGAATGTTATAGTCAGTCAAGCCCGACCATATAATACCCTACACCACAGTGTATTTCGCGGAATAATTAGTTTCCTTCTAAGTTTTTAATTAAATATTTTAAAAGTTAAGAAGTACTTAAGCCCTCCCGCCACGCCACGGCTTATTCCAAGGGAGAGTAAATATGTTATTTCACATATTCGATGTCTGTAAAAAAATATATTTAAGGTTAAATATAAAAATTAAGCAATTATTAAACATTATCGTTTCTAAATCATCAAGGCTAGTATAAAACTTGGTTAGGCAGGTTTTTGTCCAGATACGAGTGTATTAAACACAATTATGAACTTAAAAGCCCTATTCGGCGGGTTCAGTTGTATGGGGGCTAGGTTAAATAATGGACCGATGTAAACCATTTTCAACAGGCTTCGTCTCTGGTACAATAGAAGATCGAGTGGCAAATTTTATTGAATTATATTCAAAATTGCGACCTGTAGTTTGATTACAAGTTTTAAAAGCCCTATTCGAGGGGTTCAGTTGTATGGGGGCTAGGTGAAATAATAGACCGATCTTAACTATTTTCAATAGGCTTCGTCCCTGGGACAATATAAGATTATGTACCAAATTTCATTGAATTATCTTAAAAATTGCGACCTGTTGTTTGATTACAAGGTTTACATGGACGGACGGACATCGCTAAATCGACTCAGAAAATGATTCTAAGCCGATTGGTATACTTTAAGGTATTTTTTTGCTTTTTTATACCCTACACCACTAAAGTGGTGTAGGGTATAAAAAAGAAACAATCAAAATATAAAATAAACAATTGGACTATACTTTTTAAAACACAACCACTCAATACAATACTTATTAGGATTTTCGTTTATATGTCGTACTCTTTTTATACCCACCATCAAACAAGACGATGGTGTTTTTGTTATTATTGCAGAAATAATTATATTTTCATTTTGCTCAACATTATAAGTTGTTGATAATATTTTAGACGTAATTCCTTTTTATGTCTCCTAACTTGGTATACTATTCTAGTAATATTATTTTGAAACCTCTATTACGTTCCTCTAATAGGATTCAAATTATTGTGTAATATTGTTCATGATTATGCAAACTGATTTGTTTGAATCAGGACATAATCTTTAGAATTTCTATTAACTTTTTTATTAATGCAATCAATTAAAAAATGTGTTTGGTCACTAATAACATATTTGATTTCAATAATTCTGATTAATTAATTACCTTAATGATTTCCCTTTTAACATGTAAATACCATCTTGTAATTTGTGAAATGGTTTTGGTTCTTTTGATTTAAAAAAATCTTAGGCGCCAATTACTGTTACGAGACTTCCTCATGGGCATGTATGTGGTGTTGCGGACTTGCTCAGTCTCTAATTCTTGGCGTGATTCACAAAACCCCCACCACATCTTCATTTCGCACAATAAAAAAATCTAAAAAAATATTAAATTAACTATAACACAAATAAAATTCCACTGACACCAAAACACCCTACATACAGTACATCAACAGAAAACAACAATACAACTGGAACAGATGTCATATCCATTATCGTCTATGCCCTAGCAAACCCTATATCATCTTATTAACTTTTCGAATAATCCCTTATCTGTATTTATATTATCAACAGCTTACCTTTTTCATATTTCTGCACACATCGAAGGAGAAGACTAAAATCCATAAATTTACCAAATCATATTTTAATTTGACAATAAACAAAACTACATAATAACATATAAAGTGGCTGATTTTATATACATTAACTTGTGTTTTCCTGTTCTCTATTATGTTTTTGTTTCTTTTTATATCAATTTTAAACTTAAATTAAAATTAACTATATTTTCGTTAGCAAATTATTATTTATTTAAAAGGACCGAACCGGATATAAAAATATAGGTTTTTTAAATACACGCCTTTAGTGTTATATTGCTATTTCTTATGATCCCTAAAAGAGCTCATAAATTAGTAGTGTTCGACCGAACGTTCGGGTACGCGTTCGGAGTTCGGTAAAAAGTGAGATTCGGCCAATGTTCAGTGTTCGGCAAAATTTTGACCGAACGCCAAACTTTTTATAAAATGTTTATTTATCATATTTTTATGTCATCAAAAAGTTTTAAAAATGCTGAAAATTTGTTTACAGACTTAATACATTCTGGCTGCACAATAAATTTCCGATATACATAGGTATAAACACCTTTTTAACTGTTCGTTTTTTCGGCTTATTTGAAAAACAGTTCATCAGAAAGTGATTAAAAAGCTAAGAAAAGTGAAACATTTAATTTGAATTATCTAGTTTCGACTACATATCTTTGATCTCTTTTGTAACATTGAAATCTATGTCCTTATTCTCAAACGATCTAGACATGTCTGTCAGTCAGTCAGTATCTTAAAAGAACGATAGGACCTAAATTATTGTTGCTGATTGATTAGTATTCAAAATTAACAAAATCGGTTTACATTTTGACAGGGCCTCCATATAAGGTTCGCTTTAGAAAATGACTAACGTTCATAACAGGTTTAAAAGTTTTATGAAATTATACTTACATTTTTTATGAACCAAAATTTTATATAAATCGGCAAATTGAAATTTGCAAATTGTGTTAAGTATTTAAGTATTTTTAGAAACTGTAATTTTACTGATTCGATAAAACATATTTTGATTTCGATACATATTTAAAACGAAATTTTGATCACCTTGGATCATAATATGAACATTAGAGTGCTCCAAGCTTGTACGAAGGAAAAAAATTTATCCTACAGTACGCCCCCCCCCATCTAGAATTGTTCTACGGGTTATAAAAATAAGTCGTGCAAAAAATTAGGCCAATAGGACGTAATACTGGTGCCGTAACGGCTCTGAAATTTGAAGATGCATTTACAAGGGGAAAATATGCAATTTTTTATTGTCAAAGAATCGTAATGTACACAGAATTAGCGTTACAAAAAGATAAAAAACACAAAAATTGGTTGAAAAATGTAAAAGTTATTAAAAATTCCCCAGGCCATTATCGTGTCTCAGAACACTTGAATTCGAAATGTGATAAAAAATAAACATATTTTTGAAAATATTCTAATAAAACAATTGTATTACTTAAAATACATCTGTAGTTACTTTAATATGAGTTTTTGTCCTTATAGAATAATGTAAACCTGTTCTCAGCTATGGTCGAAAAATTTCGATATTTTTAACGGTCGTTTCAAAATTCAAATTTTAGGTTTTTTGATACTTTGTTAAACAAATTTTAATATTTTTGGGAGAACTCATAGGGATTTATAGACAACAGATTAGGGAATAAAACAGTAAAAAAATTAGGTCATACCTCTTATAGTTTGCCTGTACCTGCAATTTGAATTCAGCGGATTTCGAGAAAACCCCATTTTTATGTAATATTTTGTAAAATTAGCCTTTTTATTATATTTTTGTGTATTTTAAATGGAACCTTTTGTAAATTTATTAGTCCACATATTTCTAAATAAAAATCAAGAGTTTCATGCAATTTGGACGCCATTAACCCATAAACTTTAAAGGTCAAAGGTCAAATTTTGTAATATTTGCAATTTTTAATGGAAACTAGTCGAAATTGTTCTATTTTTAGGTAGATTATCATAAAACTTAAGAAATTTATTTATTAACAACCGATATTTACAATAAGAGTGAAAAAAATAAATTAAGCCTTAAACGGCCTTGGGGTCAAAATGAACCCGATGTTTTAAAAACATGCCAATTTGGACATATTTCAATAAAACCCGTTTGCAATCCCAAAATATTTTCAAAAATATGTTTTTTTTTATCACTTTTCGAATTCAAGTGCTATGAGACACGATATTGGCCTAGGGAATTTTTAATAACTTTTACATTTTTCAACCAATTTTTGCTAATTAAAGACCTTTTTTAAACAAGTAAGAAGTTATAGTCAGGCGAGGCCCGACCATATAATACCCTACACCTGTATACGAATAAAATTTGATTTAGTTTTCATAATAAAGCATTTAAGTTGAATTGTACCTTGCCTCAGATATACTAAAGCCATTTACTGTTTAATAAAATTGTGTGTATTTAAGTAAAATTCTGATGGGGGCTTTTTAGAGGGGCTAGGGTCAAATTAGGCCCTATAATTATAAAGTTCATCACGGTCATCAAGACTAGTATAGAACTTGGTTTTGCACTTTTTGTTGAGATACGAGTATTTTAAGCATAATTATGAACTTAAAAGCCCTATTTGGCGGGTTCAGTTCTATGGGGCCTAGGTGAAATAATGGACCGATGTTAACCATTTTTAATAGGCTTCGTCTACAGTACCATAAAAGATCATGTGCCAAATTTCATTGAATTATCTCCAAAATTGCGACCTGTAGTTTGATTATAATGTTTACAAGCATCCTGATGTTCATGTTTGGTATTAAATGTTATAAATTTATTATTTTTTAATCCTAAATAGTTTTTTATTTAGGAAAAATTCGTGAAAACCGAATAAAGTTCGGGTTCGACCGAATTTTCAAATTCACCGAAGTTAGTTATGCTGCAGAAATATAATGTGGTTCAAATCTTAGCTTCGGCTACTCTAATTCCGATGCAAACTTTAATCAAGCTTTTAAATTGAGGGAAAGCTTCTCCGTTTTCATACTGGATAATATTTTTCTGTGTTTCATGTACAAAACGTCTACCCAATATTTATTTTCCTTATAAACTTTCTTTTAACTCTGCCATTTAAAAAAAATCTACTCTCGTTTTCGTTTTGATGTTAGACATAAATAAAATCTTAAGCAATAAACAAATGCTAACAAAAAGCATATATAAAAAAATGTACCAGTGTTCAACATAATAAATAATAGGTTAAACTCAAAAACAAATGTACAAGAAAAAGGGCCAATGTACTTTCTCCTTTGGCCTTGACATTTTTCCTAATTTTCTCTTGAGATAGAAAATTTAATATGGCCATAGCGTGTAGCAACTCCTACCATCTACTTGAAATACAACTCTGAAAACAACAACTGAAACTAATATTCCAGTCTACACACCCCCATATTAATAAATGCTTAATAAAGTTATTGATGGTTTATTGTAGGAATTTTGTATGGAAAATGTGCGTAATTTTTTATTTTATTTTAGTTCGCCTATGAAATTACAATTTCTTACAGGCTAGCATGTTTTATACATCACAATTAAGTTTTATTTATTCTATTATTACAAATTAAATAATATAACTGGAAATCCAAATTTAGCTATCGGTTTAAACAGTGCAGGATACTCCTTTTTATGACACTAGGATTAGTCGAAAAGTCAATAAAATCATACAGATTATTAAATTCAATACACATTCGCATCGGGTCAAAGTTGGCATAGTTTGTACGGAAATATTGGATTTTCAGAGGAATATAATTTCTTGTTGGACGACTTGGAATTATGAATTCGATTTTTCGAAGTAGGAGTTCCGAATTTGTTATACCATTCAATAAATTAACAATGAATGAAATGTTCAAGCATATTCTTCTACTTTTTAGAGTAGGGAGCTTAATAAGTGCCAGTCGACTTTTATGTGATGGAAGATTAATATTAGGATTCCAAGGTAGATTGCGGAGACAAAATAAAAGAAATTGTTTTTGGACGGATTCAATTCTTTTTATATGGATTTCGTATTGTGGATCCCAAATAACAGACGCATATTCCAAAACTGGTCTCACAAGAGATGTGAACAATTGCTTTATGACATAAGGATCGTCAAATTCTTTTCCCCAGCGTTTGATGAAACCAAACACGCCTTTAGCTTTATTGATAATTTGCGAAATATGAGAATTGAAATTCAATTTGTCATCAAGTAGTACGCCAGATCAAGATGATACCCATAAATCGAATATCTACAGAGTACTGGACTTCGTCTGTAGAATGTCATTTGCTTACATTTTTTTTTAAATTCAGATCCATTAAATTATTATCGCACCATTTGCTGAAATTTTCAAGATCTGTTTGAAGTAAGCTTAGGAATAGCCTAACGTCATCGGCGTACATTAATATTTTGGAATTATTAATGCAAGAAGGAAGGTCATTAATAAATATGATATAACTTGGATAGTTTTCGATGTACAGTTTCTGAACAATACACATTGATATCTATTTTTATGATATGTTGAAATCCATTTAAGAAATATTGGTGAAAGTCCAAGCTTCTCTAACTTATAAATTAGAAGCTCATGATTAACTTTATCGAATGCTTTACTGAAATCCGTATAAATAGTATCAGTTTGTAAACTGGAACAAAATGATGTAATCACTGTAGTAGTAAATTCCAGTAGATTAGTGGTAGTATAAAATCCTTTTCTAAATCCGTGCTGGAATGGAGATAGGACTGTCGCAGCTTGGTGTGATAGGGTTTCAGTGACAGTCTTCTCAAAGGGTTTAGGTATAACACTCAATTTAGCTATACCTCTATAATTAAGAATGTTGGATCTGACACCCGATTTGAACAAAGGAATAATGTATGATTTTTTCCAAGAATCAGGTCATCAATGACGGATATCCAGAAATACGACGTTTTGTATTGACAAACTGATAGAAGGATTTCGGATTACTTTTGCCTTTACTTTAAGAATTCTTTTGCCTTTACTTTAGGAATATAGTTATTGTAACATTGTGTGTGAGCCAAGTTGTATGCTGATCTGGATATTGAATATCTAGCATAGTCAGTAGCTAGACCAGATTTCTTATAATGTTTGTTTTTCATATTTTTCAGGCTTGAGAGTTGTTTTGTGTTCCAGGGTAGGCCATTATGAATTGTTCTTTTTACCATAGGAATAGATGCTTTAAAGCATTTGAATAAGCCATCATAAAATTGATTAAGAATTAAATCAAAGTTATGTGGATTTAAAATACTATATGGGTGATATTCAAATAACTTTTCAGTTGAGAGTAGGAAATTCAATTTGGAATAATCTGCTTTTTTAAAAGCAAAGACTTTTTTGTTATTTAAGTCACGTTTTGCAGGTAAATGCAATTTAATGGATGCAGTGATTTCAAGTGTTGTGTGATAAGAATCTTCTTGTATCAGCAGTGGATTAATACGTTGTATACTGTATTCATTAGGTTGATCGACAAACACCAAATCGAGCAGTTTTCCTAAAATATTCGGTATGTCATTTATTTGAAAAAGTGCCAAATCTGCAATGGAATCTAATAGGTCAAGATTTGATTCAGAGCTAATAGATATACTTAAAAAACTTGAATCTGGAGTTTTACACCACATTATATCTGGAATATTAAAATCTCCTAGAACAATTATCATATCACCAGGCTTGGATAGATTTGCAACGAGCTTTATTGCTGTGGAATGAATTACGTATATGTGGAGACTTGACGCAGGTGGAATGTACGAACAAGTGATAAATATATTTTTAAATTTAGTTTTAACACAAGTAGCGATAAATTCAATGTCTTGTACATCGTTAAGGATTATTTCTTAGAAAGAAAAAAGGGTTCAGACTGCAATCAAAACTCCGCCACCTTGTTATCTTCATGATAAACAAACTGCCGAACAATCGTATTTTCTGGCTTAAATTTAGGATGAACTAATCGGTCATAAATGCTCTCAGGAACAATGATCTTAAATGATGCTCTATTACGGGCATTGATCTTTATGATTTGGACATCATTATACAATTCCATGCCCAGATTACTCTTAATATGGTAATCAACATCATTTACGGTCGTATCGAGAGCAAAACGGATGGCAAATATAGTCTTCCTAGGAGGAATGGTTTTCAGAGGTTTTGGCGTTGAAACGGCAGAGAAAGAATTAATTGGTTGATTAGAAGCATTCATGTTTGTTGAAACATTAGAGGAAGTTGACGGTAAAGGAGTTATTTCAGGAGTATGGGTATTTGTAATAAGGGTAACTGTAACAGATTTAGGAGGAACAATCAACAAATAAGCGGGAGCGATGTTTGAGTTTTGATCAAGGGCAACATTCGCATAAACTTTTAAGAAATCGCAGAACTAAAAAATCACGACCGAACTATAGCAGGGTTGCCTAAAATAAGCGATTAATATCTTAATGAATACGGCGGTTATACTTTTACTTCAGCTGACATACACATAACATTTTGTTCAGAAATTAAAATATAAACAAAAATTAACTACTATGAAAACAGTCAATACGAAACAAAAATTATTAAAACATCAGCACGAATATCCTCACAACATGACAGTAAACGTAACAACATGACAATAACGTTACAACAACAAAAATTCAATAATACAACCAAACATAAAGAAGACGACCACCATACCAATCAAATAACATGAAACAAAACAAACCGGAACATAACAAAAACATGCAAGTGGAGCACTAGATCTGAAACAAAAAAAATCAACAATCCAAACATAACGAACAAGAAACTACACCACCAAACAAACAGTACGCCCAAACGGAACACAACGCCGACCATCAAAACATAGTGCCTCTAATGGATGATTGTAATTCGTATGTTTTGGTTGATTCGTCACGAAGTACCAAATGTAATAGAGAATGAAGACAGTCGTCACTTTGGTGTCCTCTTTATAAGCGGGAGCGGAGACAGTCGTCTCTTTACTGTCCTCAAGTAACCTAGAGATTATACTCTTAAAAGTTGTTTTTTTTTGTTGTACCTACGAAAATAGTTATGTAAACATCTTTTGGGGAAATGATTATTACTTTCTACCAAAGGTTTAAAATTGTTAAGCCTTAATTCAATTTTTTAAATCAAATTAAAATGTATTACTTCACCATTCTATAATATCATTCATTCGAATTAATTCTTTAGGACTATAAAAATGTTGAATTCATTACATGTATAATTCATTCTTTAAAGGCTTAATTCCTTGCTGAATGATTTCAATTTTTTCGAATTCAAATCTATTACAAAATAGCTTTAATCGATTTTTCTTCATTCTTTTTGTAGGGGATTCAGGATGCACTAAGTAAGATGAAATCGTCAAGGCAGCTGATTTTTATTTGTTATTGTAAAAGTGCTTGGGTTTTGTCAAAAATAATTAATTTATTATTACTTTAACATAAAAATTAAATTTGTGTTTTTTTAAACGAAAAAATTTAAAATTAAAAATTATGAATGAAAATGCTGATAAAGAGGTTCCAAATGAAGAAATTCAGATGAAGCATCAATAAAACGTTGTCCTGCTGCGAATACAATTTAAATACAACGACAGTTTTATATGTAATATTGTGAAATACATAACAAATTTTCTTTCTAATATTTATTATTTTTCAACTTTAGAAATTTCATTTTGACAAAACCCATACCACAGTGGTATAGGAAAAAAAAAGAGGGAAATAATTCGGTAACTTCTAAACGTTTAATCCGATTTTAATGAAATTTGGTATGCACAAAAAGGAGGTGTTGTCGAGTTTAGGTTTTGAATTTGCCAACCAGGGGCCCGGCGGGGGGTCCTCAAATTAGGACACCTCGGCTATGTTAAATTTTCAAAACGTCGTAGCAGTAAATTATCTCTTATAGTTTAGGAGATATTCGCATTTGAAAATTAAAATTTTAAAATTTTTACCGTCCTTACTTTAGTTTTTTGATAATAGCGGGTCCAAATATTCCCGATTTTCGCCATTTTTTTTATTCGCTTAACAACAAGTCTATATATCAAGCAGTGAAAGAATTATGTAAAAATCATGACTGAGTCCAAAGTTATAGGCATTTTAATTTAAAAAATTAAAAAAAGGCGATTTTTTGCCATTTTTTGGGGAAAAAAGTATCTTTTTCTTTTTAAGTTATCTAAAAAGTTTCTAAGAAGATGTATATAGAATTTATACTTTTTGAAAAGCTGACTTTACATAAAATACGATAAATGAAACAAAACCTAAAAATTTTTGATACCGAGGGGACCAGATCCATCAAAAAAAACCCTATTTTTTATATAAAATTCAATTTTGAGCAAAAATTCTCAAATCGCATAGTCGATATCAAATTATAGTGACCTGTTTTATATGACCCAATATGTTCTTAATCATTTTGTAACGGGTTTCGATAACCCCGCCCCTGGTATGGATATAATAGGCAAAAAACACAAAAAATCCCATTTTTGGGATTTTTAAAACTTTTTTGGGAATTCCGGGATTTCTAATAAGAAAATTCGAAATTTTATTTAATTTTGGATTTTGAGTAAAAAATCTACCTAACTGTAAAATTTCATCAAAAATATTCAAAATAAAATTTTTATTGCAATTTGAAAAATTTGTATCTTCGCAAAACTGAATAAAAAAATTTTTTTAATTTTTTAAAAAAAGTATTCCGCGAATTTTTTAGTTTTCAAAAATTATATCAGTTTTGAAAAATAGACAAATTACCTTTCCATTGATATATAACATGCCTACCTATGTTTTTTAAGTGACAAATTAATTAGGGAAAACTCAACATCTTTTAGAGAATTTACCTAGTACTATTATTTTCATCCATACATTTGTTAGGCATGTTTTACTACCTAAATTTTTATGAATTTTTACAGCCACTTTTTACGATTAATTTTTTATTCTTTATCCCTAAAAATTAACAAGTATTTATTTTATATAAAAATATTCTTTATTTATTTTTTTTATAAATTAATATAATTTTGTAAAATAATCGGTATCACAGTAGTCCATATCTAAAAGATAAAGTAAATCTTTAAATTCATGAATATTTTCAAATGCTAACGTTTTGTAGCAAATCCAACGTTTCCTTATAGTAGATAAAACAGGATCAGAAGATAGAATCAGATTATTAAAAATATCTTCATTTTGAGACTGCCTAGAACACTTCCTTGAGCTAAACTGATGAATATGCTTAAAGTCTCTATTCCTCGATTCTTGGGGTTCTTCTGTAAGCTCTCCTAAAGGCAGAATATTATGTTCTATGATGACCTTTCCATGACATAATATCTTGTGAACTGTAGGTGTCATTTCTTTCCATGGATATAATTCCAAAAGTAATTTAGAAACTTTTGTAGAATACTCTCCAAATTTTGTTGCGTTCACTTTATGCTTGCTATTTATCGCCATTAGAATAATATTGACCTTTTGCAGTAAATCCATACTAATTCCGGTTATTTCGGAAGTAGTTTCAAAATGTTTAAAAAAAACGTCTAGCGGTATTACCATCGTTTGTGCTTCCATATCCTGTGAGTGGTTTATCAATATTTAATCCCATCCGCTTTTTAAATTCCTCTTGAATTCTTCGTTTCTCACTGGCTCTCATTTCCATTAACTCTTATTGTTATTTGCACTTTTGTTTGCATTTTCCGGTATGCTTCTGTACTTTAAATCATATGCTAAATGTAGAAAATGTTCCAGAAATCGTATGCGAGCATGTAGGGGGGATATTCCAAATTGTAATGTTTCCTCATTTATTGATCTTTGCTTGGAAATATTCGAAAATTCTGATTTTTTATCACCACATATGTAGCAGTACCAAGTAGATGATGTTCCTGTAATGGCATTTCCAACTTTCCCATCAATCATTGTAAGTTTTAAATCATAGGACATGTTAAACGAATAATTTTCTATTTCGATTGTTATAGGTTCCAAGTTTTTAATTTCTGCTTCAATACGATTTATCAAATCTTGCGTTGTTGTTTTGGATTCCTTTATATACTCAAAGCTTATTGGCCTACAAAAAGCTTTGGATCCTGGAGTCGAATTCTTCCAAATATCATCGAAACTGGTTGATGGAGAATCGCTGTCAGCATACTTTCGAATTCTTAATGGAACTAGCGATGCCATAAATACACTTTTATACTCGGAAGATGATTCACTTGTGTTGATTTGTTTATATTCCGAGAGTGCTGATAATCCATCACATCCCCACTTACAAATGAGTTGAAGATCACAAGAATTTATTTTTTTTAGTTGGTCTGAAGAAAAAGTCAGAAGCAATCCTTAAAGCAGTATTTTCGAGTAGAGCGCCGAGTCCAATAACAGCCTTCCGATCAGTTATTTCAATAGGAGGTGGTATAATGCTTTTCTTCTTTTCATTTATTTTGTCATATGATGGTAAAACATCCACTCCTTTTTCAGATAGCGCCTTTCTTAACGTTATGTAGTTATCACGACTTAATCCCAGCTGCAACATAAGCGCAATAGCTTCTTCCTCAGTGAACGTTGTATCAGATGATGGTGTGGGTATACTCTTTACAATTCTTTTCAGTCGACTTGGTGATGCGGTTGGAAGAATATTTGCAATTTTTATGGCATCCAAAGGCTGTTTTTCTTTTCTTAACATTGCTTTAAAAGTGTCCGAAACTTCTTCGTTAGATAAGGTTTCTAGTGAAGTTGATAACCTTTTCCTCTTAGATTTTGAGCTCAAATCCTCATACTGCTTACAGGGAGCACCAACAGTTGATACGCAAATAGCAACTTCTGCACATTCATCCAGCCAATCAGAAAATTTGGATCGAAATTTAGCAATGGAATACCGAACACTCTTCAGTTTTATATCAACTGATTTTATAAAATTTTCAATTTTACATATATCAGTTTTATCCACTTTATTTTTATGTGCAGTTTCAATATATTTCAATAAGAAGTTCACTTTATCTTGAAAAGGAGCTGAAGAGTGTTCAAATAAAATGGAGCACAAATCATTTTTTTTAGTACGATCGCCATGGTTAGAAAATTACAAATAATTACAAACAGATATAAACCTGTCTTATATATTAATTACAGGTACTTAAATTAAATTATTTTTTAAAGGGTTATGATATTCTACCTAATATGTCTAACGTATCCTTATGTAATGAATTTTTCCTCAATAGGTCACTTTAATAAGCTACCTATTAAAGTGACCTATAGGGGTAAAAATCATTACAGTTTAAAAAATAATACCTGAAAATTTTTTAATATATGTAACAAATTTAAGAGTTAACGTTATGGATGAAAATAATAGTGCTAGGTAAATTTTCTAAAAGATGTTGAGTTTTCCCTAATTAATTTGTCACTTAAAAAACATTAGGTAGGCATGTTATATATCAATGGAGAGGTAATTTTGTCTATTTTTCAAAACTGTATATAATTTTATTAAAATTAAAAAATTCGCGGAATACTTTTTTTAAAAAAATTAAAAAATGTTTTTTATTCAGTTTTTGCGAAGATACAAATTTTTCAAATTGCAATAAAAATTTTATTTATGAATATTTTTTGATGAAATTTTACAGTTAGGTAGATTTTTTTACTCAAAATCTAAAATTAAATAAAAAGTTCGAATTTTCTTATTAGAAATCCCGGAATTCCCAAAAAAGTTTTAAAAAATCCCAAAAATGGGATTTTTTGGTTTTTTGCCTATTATATCCATACCAGGGGCGGGGTTATCGAAACCCGTTACAAAATGATTAAGAACATATTGGGTCAATAATAATTTGATATCGACTATGCGATTTGAGAATTTTTGCTCAAAATTGAATTTTCTATAAAAAAATAGGGTTTTTTGGATGGACCTGGTCCCCTCGGTATCAAAAATTTTTAGGTTTTGTTTTGTTGTAAAGTCAGCTTTTCAAAAAGTATAAATTCTATATACATCTTCTTAGAAACTTTTTAGATAACTTAAAAAGAAAAAGATACTTTTTTCCCAAAAAAATGGCAAAAAATCGCCTTTTTTTAATTTTTTAAATTAAAATGCCTATAACTTTGGACTCAGTCATGATTTTTACATAATTCTTTCACTGCTTGATATATAAACTTGTTGTTAAGCGAATAAAAAAAGAAATGGCGAAAATCGGGAATATTTGGACCCGCTATTATCAAAAAACTAAAGTAAGAACGGTAAAAATTTTAAAATTTTAATTTTCAAATGCGAATATCTCCTAAACTATAAGAGATAATTTACTGCTATTCTATATACGAATTTTTTTTTTAAATCGGAACTCAAATGAAGAAATAGGATCGTTTTAAAAATTTAACATAGCCGAGGTGTCCTAATTTGAGGACCCCCCGCCGGGCCCCTGGTTGGCCTATAAGGTCCAAATTCAAAACCTAAACTCGACAACACCTCCTCTTTGTGCATACCAAATTTCATTAAAATCGGATTAACCGTTTAGAAGTTACCGAATTATTTCCCTCTTTTTTTTTCCTATACCACTGTGCATACTCTAAACAAACCAAAAAATATTGTGTTTGTTGCGGTTGTTGCCCAAACGCTCCCACCTTACTCATTTCATCATGTAGGGGATTAAAGAAAAAATTTGAAATAAAAATGTATATACATTAGGGGGCTTTTGTTTTTAGAAATCTTATTTTGTATTTTACAAATACAATATTGTATTTTAATTTCAGCTAAAAATTAAACAAAAAACAAGCCCTATATTATAGATAAAATTTAACTAAAATAAATATAGCCTCTATTTAAATTTACATAAATGACAAATCTTACTCGAAACATATTATTTATAAAGTTTTTTAAAAAAATTAAAAAGTTTTTGGAAAATTTTAATAATTATTTTCAAATATAATTTCCATTCGAAAAATGTTTGAACATATACGTATAAACAGAATTATAAATATTTCAAATTTTAAATTTCAAATTAAAAAATATATTTTCAAAATAATTGCTATCATGAGTAAATTAGAATTTTCATCTGATGAATCCATCGATGCTAAAAATTATGTGGTTCCTAGGCAAAAGCTTTTCTTGTTAGCTTTTGCCTAGGAAACCAAATATAACAACTGATATACATATGTATTATTTAAGAACTATTTTCAAATTAAACATTTATTTGAACAATCCTAATATACACATGTTTTAATATTTGTCAAAAAAATTATAATTTATTTTTTTGTAATTTAAATTTTCAAATGTATTATGTATTGGATATGAATGGAATGATAATGAAAACCCTCAGAAAACTTACTTTAAAGCATATAAATCCTTATACTGCAGTAAATGCAATAAAATACTTAAATACTATGATTAATCTGAGTCCCTCTAAGTTAAAGTTTTTAGAAGGTTTGAAAAGGAAAACTTAGCACCACAAAAGGCGTTACGTGTCTGATTCTTTAGCGTTAGGGACCGATTCTGTTCTGAGCAAACTTCAACGGATTTGTTATGTTTTATGATCATAAACCTATGGTCACATAATATGAATGTATGTTTGTATATTGTACATAAATATTATGTATCTTTATTTGCAGCAATATTGTTATAACTAAAAAATAGAAAAATTTTCTTGTGCCCACAACTTGACATTATTATTAGTCAGAATTATCATTCTTATTATACAAACATACAAATATCAACTGTAAACTCGGTTATTTAAAACTTTTACGCAAAAACTTTTTTATATAGAGATAAAAAAACATAAAAATTTATAAACCTTTTAAGTTGAAATTTTAGATTTTGAGATACAACACTCTGGCTGCAAAGGAAAAATAATAATTTAAGAAAAATTTCGTAATTCAATTTAGAGTAGATTTGAATTATTATTAATATATTTAAAGTAAGAAAATGTTTTTTTAGAATATATCTCAAAAATAAGTAAATGAAATGACTATTCTGTGCACATTGCGATTCATAAAGTTCAAAATTTATTTCTAAATGGCCAAATTTGAGCAAAAATAAAAAAATCGATTTTCCCCTTTTTCATTATCTTTCGTTTTGTATGTTTAGATGTCTGTTGGTTTAATTGAGTTGGTGAAGGGTATATAAGACTCGGCAAAGACTTACATATATTTTTAGTTTTTGGAACATAAATAAAAAATACTCTACAAAAAATTTAAAATCATTTAAATACCAACTTTTTGCTTATTTCCTGAAAATGTAAATCAAGGCGAATTCAGATAAGGTGGTGGCAGTTCTGCAACAACAACATTTCATGTATTTTGTTTTTGCTTTTGGTTTTTGTAAATGTCAAGAACCATAAGTACGGCGAATTGATTTGATGAAAAATTTTTGTAAAAAGTTTATATTATATTATATTATATATTAGTTTTATAAATTTTAAATTTTTTCCCCGGCTACATTATTATTACACCAAAAACAAAATAAATAAAAACAACGCTAAACGAAACAAAAAACAAAATTTTCAAGGCAATTAAACCAACAGACATCGAAGCATACATATAATAATATGGTTATTTTCGTCGGCTATGTCCCTGAGTTATAGGCGTTCGCACGTACTGGCAAAAGGCTAGTTCTCGTCGGATGGGGGAGTGAGTCTTGCCTAATTTTCCCAGAGACGTTGTGTTACAAAAAAAATCTACGTGCTATAACAATTTCTTTACTTAACCGAAATCTAAAAAAGGTTGATAACTCGAAAGGAGTGTGTTGTCCTTAGCCCTCTCCTACCAATGTTTCTATATCCTATCAATATACTTCTGAAACCCCTAACACTAAAGTTTGAAATTAAGGCAACTAAATTAATATACTTAACACATTTTACTCAACATAGTATTCTCTCATAATAGATATAAAGATGAATGAAATTGTAAATTCAACTTATATTTTAGTCTTACATAACTCAACAATTATGTGTATTATCTTATTATTATTTTCTTTTTTATCTTTTAATTTTATTCTCTCTATAGAATTACAAAAATTGTATTAATTAAAGTTTCTTTTGGGTTCAAAATTCTATCTTAATACTTAATAGAAACGTAAAATTGGTTTAATTCAAAATATATTAGTGAAGTGATAGTTAAGGAGTTAGCGGGTTGATACAATAAAATTTACTTAGTTAATTGATCATAAATTATATTATTGTTTTCTACTTTCATGGGCTTATTCTTCCATGACGATCCGGCAGGCATGTCGTTCGGTGGGAGCTTAATAGGCTCAATACGGAGTGCTGAACACTAACTATTAAATAATATTGTTATTATAAAATATTCGCTTCTCCAAAAAAAAAAAAAATAATTTCCAAGTAAATAAGTTAAGAACCAATTTTATGTTTCTATAGGTGTCAGAGGTTGAACAAAGTTTCTAATAACGGTAATTTATAAGTAATTGGCACTATTTTCCAGTTCAGCGGAACGTCCCAAGGATCCAATATGACTTCTTCTGGTTTTGGTTAGAAGGATATCAACAGTTTTAGCAGACACAATGTATTGTTATCCAAGGATTAGCACGTCAGCAATTCATCAATATATTGACTCTATTTAAGGCTTGACTTCCTACGAAATATATCAAATATATTTTTATACCCACCATCAAAAAAGATGGGGGATATATTGACTTTGTCATTCCGTGTGTAACACATCGAAATATTGCTCTAAGACCCCATAAAGTATATATATTCTGGGACGATCTAGCTATGTCCGTCCGTCTGTCCGTCTGTCTGTTGTTGGCACGATAGCGTCCACAAAATAAGAGATATTGAGATTAAATTTTCCCAAAATATATTTTATTGATCAGAAATGTTTGGTATTGAAAATGGGCAAAATCGGTCAACGATTTCACATAGCCCCCATACAACTGTACCCCCGGAATATTGTATAAATAGCTACAAATATTCACAAATTCGTTGTTTATGAAGCAAATACCACAAAATTTCGCATAGGTCAGTTTTTTGACGTCTGAAAAATATTTATGCATTATGGCGGACATAGGACCATATTTGACCCTACCCCCATATAAGGTCCCCTTTAGAAAATGACTAAATAAGTTTCATGCAAGTCAATATCTCTCAACCAAATTTTATGTATATCGGTCCATAATTGACCCTACCCCCCATATAAAGTCCCCTTTAGAAAATGACTTTAACGCTCATTACTCTCTTAAAAATACAAGTATAGCAATGAAATTTGACAAATATAAGTTTTTTACTAGCCAAAGCCTCTCTATGAAATTTTATGTGGATCGGTCCATAATTGACCCTACCCCACATATAAGGTCCCCTTCAGAAAATGACTTTAACGCTCATTACTGGCTTAAAAATGGGAATATAGCGATGAAATTCGACACACATAAGTTTTATTCAAGCCAATATCTCTCAACCAAATTTTATGTATATCGGTCCATAATTGACCCTACCCCCCATATAACGTCCCCTTCAGAAAATTACTTTAACGCTCATTACTCGCTTAAAAATATAAGTATAGCGATGAAATTTGACATACTAGCCAAAACCTATCTATGAAATTTTATGTGGATCGGTCCATTATTGACCCTACCCTCTATATAAGGTCCCCTTCAAAAAATGACTTTAACGCTCATTACTGGCTTAAACAAACGAATATAGCGATGAAATTTGATATAAGGAAGTATCTTACCAGCCAAAAAATCTTTATGAAATTTTATGTGGATCGGTCCATAATTGACCCTACCCCTCATATAAAGACCCTCCATAAAATTACTATAACGCTCATTACAGCCAAAATCTCTTTACCAAATTTCTCAGAAATAAGTTTTAGACTAGGTAATATCGCTCCAAATTTTATGTGGATCGGTTCACAATTGACCCTACCCCCATATAAGACCCCCTTCAGAAAACGACTTTAATGTTAATTATGGGCGTAAAAATACGAATATAGCGAAGAAATTTGACATAAGTATATATCTTAAGAATCAAAAGCTTTTCACCAAATTTTATGTGGATCGGTCTATAATTGACCCTACCCCCCATATAAGGTCCCCTCCATAAAACTACTTTAAAGCTCATTACTGCCTTAAAAATACGAGTATAGCGATGAAATTTCAGAGAAGTTTTTCACAAGCCAAAATCTCTTTACCAAATTTTATGTGGAACAGGCCTTAATTGACCCTAACCCCAACATAAGGTCCCTATCAGAAAATACTTTAAGGCCCATTACTGGCTTAAAAATACGAGTATAGTAATAAAATTCGACTCAATTAAGTTTCTTTCCAGTCAAAAACTCTTAACTTAATTTTATGTGGATCGAGCCTTAATTGACCTACCCCCACATAATGTCCCCATCAAAAAAAAAAAAAAACGAGTAAAGCAATAAAAACCGAATAAAGCAATATAAAACGAGTAAAGCGATGAAATTCGATATAAACCTGACCTGTAGGAACTAAGATCGTTCTACAAAATTTAACGGAGATCGGTCTATAATCGACGCTACCCCCAAATAAGGCCCCTTCAGGAAATGACTTTAAAGCTCGGTACTGGCTTAAAAATACTAGTAGATTTATGAAATTCGACACAAACTAGTTTCGTGTAAGCTAATATCTCTATCTTTTTTATAGGAACCGAAATCTCTCTATCAATTTTTATGAGGATCAGTGCCGCGTATAAATTCCGCCCCAGAAAATGGCGCGAAAAATACGAATACCGCAATGCAACTCGACATAAAACAATTTTGATTTAAAATCTCACTTCAAAATACAAGTAGATCGTAGATGAAGTTTTAAACAAATAAGGAACTGAAATCTTCCTACAGATTTTTATGAGAATTGGTCCATATATGTATGTATAAATACTCCTACTCGCTATTAAAATTAGCACCGTCAATAGTAAAACCCCCATTAATGGACCTCTTTCAAATGTTACCCTGATGTTCTCATTAATATCGATATATAATAATAAAATATTCAAAATATCTAAGTTCATTTATATAACAGTGATTTGATGGTGGGTATAAAAGATTCGGCATAGCCGAATATAACACTCTTACTTGCTTGGTTTTTTTTGAGTCTCCTCGATTATAATAAAAAAACTCTTTTTGTAATTCTTTAAATTTTATCCAATTTTTCCCGCTTTTCAACTTTCATCTTTGACTTCAATTACTTTAGTTCAACCTATAAAATAAGCTTTAACTTCCATACAAAAATTTTCCGTTACCTATTGTTTACGAACTAAATCATTAAAATTATATCTTAGTAAGGTCTTAGTGATCTCTTAGTTGCTTCCTACTTATATTTAATAATTTACTCAATTAATACCTTACAGTTTTTAATGCACTGCTTAAGTAATCTCAACTTGTTATAATGGTAATGTTGGATATAATCACTCAGTTTAATGAGTATTACCCAACAAAGAAATTCAAGGGGATGGAAAAAACTTAAGATGAATAAAACGTAGGCTTTTACCATTACAAACAAGTTCTTTTAACAGCATATAAAGCATGAAAAGAACTGGAAGAGGTAAAAGAACTAACAAACAATTATGGTCTTGAAATTCAATTATCGTCGAAGATCCTTACCATGGAAAACTCCAAGTCCCTTACCATTTAAATCAGATAATTCAAAATAACAGTTTCCTAATTTCTTTACAATTTTAGCTTTAAGAAATTTAGGACCTAATTTTGAGTTAAAGTGTGAAATCATACTGCTTTAATAGTAGATCATATCGTTTCTTATTCACTTCAAAAGCCTTTCATAAATTTGTGTGCACTTCATCTAACTATATTCAGTACGTCAAGCCTATCTAAAACTGTTTCACCTTCTGTTAAAGTGTTAATACGCTTCAAGATCTCGTATGAGCTTGCGCGAATTACCATCTATTGAATAAATAACAAAAAATATGGGGAATAACCTGTGGAACTATGATGTTTGTTTCGTAAAGCTGTGGCAATCAAAGGCTAATTTTTATCCTAACAACGTTGGTCCTTATGCAAATAAGATCTTATGGCTTCACTCTTTCAGATGAATTAGATTGAGGGGAATAATTGGCAGTGAATACGTGTTTAATACAGTATTTTGTCAACACTGAACCAAACAACGTACTCCTGAATTGAACTCCATTATCAGAGACTAATTCCTCTGGTACACCAAATATCGGAAATACATCATTTTCTAAATAAACGGAAATGTGGTTGCTCGAAAATTTTCGCAATGTCTTAAACAAGGGATACTTGGTGTAATGATCCAAGACCACCAATATACCTATATTACCTTGGATAAGGTCCTATGAGGTCGACAAAAAGTTTTTGAAATGAACGGACAGACTTTATTTGATTACCCATTTTAGGTCGTAATTTTACAATCGGAGCTTTACATTGCTTGTAGACTTCACAATCGACAATGAAATTACGGACTTCAGACGACATTTTTGGCCAATAAAAATTTCGCTTTAATTTTTCTAAAGTAATCGCGATTCCTCTATGTGGCGAATTAGGTGGATTATGTGCTTGGTCAATAACCTCTTTAGTGAGTTCAGTGGGGATCCAGAGCTTCCACTCAGTTCCATCAGTATGAATATCATCACGAATAAATTCATTCCGCTTATAGATATAGCCATCAGTCACAGTTACGTCGGGTAATTTATGCCTATTTCTTTCTATATCCTCTCGTAATTTTACGTAGCTTAAAGACTGCAAATGTGGTGAATTAATTTCTATAATGGGTGTTACATCCAGACTTCCTATTTCCTCAAATCCAAACCTAGATAGACTATCTGGGACAGTATTTAACTAACCTTTGCTATGCTGAATAACTAAGAATCGCAGCCAAACATTCTAATTCTGTTATAAAGTAATTTATTTGCGCTCGATTTAGTTTGTGGGAAAAATACGCAATCAGCCTTTCTACGCCTTCATTATCTTCCTGTGCTAATACCCCACCCACTCCGTATGTTGAAGCGTCGCACTGGATAACGAAAGGTCTCTCAAAGTCAGGTATTTGAAGAACTGGAGCGCTGGTCAATTTATTCTTTAATATTTCAAAAGATTTATCTACTTCGCTTGTCCACACAAATTTCTTATTTTTAGAAGTCAAATCGGTCAAAGGAGAACTAATATCAGCAAACCCTTCCACAAATCTTCGGTACCAACTGGCAAGTCCCAAGAATCTACGTAATTCTCTAACGCTTCGTGGATGCTTCATATTTTGAATGGCGGAGACCTTTTCAGGGTCAGGCCAAATATCTTACCTCACTCATACAAAATCTACACTTATGTATATTAACTGTAAGTCCTGCTTCTCTCAAGATGTTTGCTACTTTAACTAATAATTCAATATGAGCGTCAAACGATTCAGATACTACTAGCAAGTCATCAAGATAGATGAAAACTTGGTATTGCAATTCACTCGGAATAATAGCATCCATTAACCTGCTCATTGTCATTGGCGCGTTAGTTAGACCAAAAAGCATAACTTTTACTACGATTTAATTCCGCTACGTCTACAATATTTTCAGAGTTCTCTTCCTGTAATCTAAACTCTAATTCATTTATATGACGTCGGGTAGGTCTATTTCCAATTCCATCTAAGTCATCACATAATGCTTCACGTCGAAGTATAAGGATATAATATCTAAATAAAAGATTTCTTTCCGCCAATCATGTCGTATATTACGACGGATAATTTCTATCAATTCCAATTCACGCAAAGGGTATTTTAGCCTGTCACTAAAACTGAGAATAGAATTATAGAAAGGGTCAAATTTTCCCGACTCTCTCTGCTTCCTATCTCTTATTAATTCTCTCACGTCCATGTCTGATAAATGATCACTGAAATGATTACGTAAGGCTTCACATAGGTTATCCCATTCTAATCTCCCTACAGTGGATCTATATCTCCAAAACCAATCTGAACCCTTTCCAGAGAATAATATATGCACGTGTTCACATAAAACACAAAAGTCACCACCCAAACTATCTCTTGTTAAAGAACTAACCGTATAAATTAATTTACAAACCGCCATCTTTTCTGGATAACCATTAAATGTTATATTCCAACTTTGGATCAAGTGAGCAATTTTACTATTATTAGTTACAATATTCGATAACGATAAGTTCCTATTAGGTGTAGTATTCTGTATTTGAAACCGACTAGGTCTAGAGACATTAGGTATAGACTGAGCTGGGTTACCTGAAATTTTTCCTGTCTTGCTCCTAATTACGGAAACATTTTTTGATGAAACTCAGGCTGAGTATGAAATGTCACGCTTAAACGTTCTAATTGATAAGATAATGATCGGACAACTTCCTCAATTTTTGTCAATTCTGTTCGGACTTGTGAAGACACCATATCCTTAATAGAACTGTTTAAATCTGATTCTTCAACGTGAATCTCTTCGCTATTCAAAGGTAAATTCCTCGATTTAGATCTAGTCTGATATGATCTGGGTGGATTTTTGGTTTTCTCCGGAATTGCTCCCTGTGAATTACTGAATACATCTAACAAGTTAGAAGAATTTAGTGTTAGAAAATTGTTACCTCTACCAGTTGTTCCCTTCTACAAGTTTTCCTACAAGAAGTACAATTTTCATATTTCATTACCCAATCCAGAACACAGTTTGAGTGAAAAACATCTTTACATGGAGTCGTCGTTAGAGAATCTGAACCTTCAATTATTCTTGAACGTATCAAACAAGTATCTTCGCCCTGATTTATATTTGATAAATCACTATGTCGTACGGCCATTTTTTTATATTCAAAATTTAAATTATTTATTTATATATATATTTTTTTTCAAACAAAAATATTTATTCACAAGTAATATAGTCAATTCACATACATATAGTAAAAGTTACCTTTTTTCAAACTCTCAATGTATTATTATAATTATTTTCCCTTTCCTTATTTCTTTATTCCTTTTTGAAATTAAAGTCGGAAAATTAACTAGCAAGAAATCCAGTTTTTGTAATTCCAAAAACCGTCATTGTCAAAAAAAAAAAAAAATATAGTATCACAACATAAAATTCAAAATTTTATAAACAAACCATTTGCAGTCTTATATCATCCAAAGAATTATTTTCTCCTCAACGGTCAGAGTAATAAAATAAAACTAAATTACTATGCAATTCCAAGCTTGACAAGCTTATAGCGAAGCCACGTATAGTTGGAATAACACAAGACCAAAATATCATGCCTTATTCAACTTGCAGGCAGCTCACGGTCTAGGCCCCACGTTGGGCGCCATTTTTGTAACGGTTATTTTCGTCGGCTATGTCCCTGAATCATAGGCGTTCGCACGTACTGACAAAAAGCTAGTTCTCGTCGGATGGGGGAGTGAGTCCTGCCTAATTTTCCCAGAGACGTTGAATTTGAAATTAAGGCAAATAAATTAATTTACTTAACACATTTTATTCAACATAGTATTCTCTCATAATAGACATAGAGATGAATGAAAACATAACTAAACAATTATATGTGTTTTATCTTATTATTATTTTCTTTTTTATCTTTAAATTCTATTCTCTCTATAGAATTAAAAAATTGTATTAATTAAAGTTTCTTTTGGGTTCAAAATTCTCTCTTAATACTTAATAGAAACGTAGAATTGGTTTAATTCAAAATTTAATAGTGAAGTAATAGTCAAGGAGTTAGCGGGTTGATACAATAAAATTTACTTAGTTAATTGATCATAAATTATATTATTGTTTTCTACTTACATGGGCTTACTTCTTCCATGAGATTCGGCGGGCCTGTCGTTCGGTGGGAGCTTTGTAGAATCAATACGGAGTGCTAAACAATAACTATTAAATAATATTGTTATCATAAAATATTCGCTTCTCCAAAAAAAAAAAATAATAATTTCAAAGTAAATAAGTTAAGAACCAACCAATATCAAATATATTTTTTTTTGAGTCTCCTCGATTATAATAAAAAAACTCTTTTTGTAATTCTTTAAATTTTATCCAATTTTTCCCGCTTTTCAACTTTCATCGTTGACTTCAATTACATCAATCCCCTCATTCCTCTTTAGTTCAACCTATAAAATATGCTTTAGCCTTCATACAAAAATGTTCCGTTACCTATTGTTTACGAACTAAATCATTAAAAATATATCTTAGTAAAGTTTTAGTGCTCTCTTAGTTTTTTCTTTCTTATATTTAACAATTTAATCAAAAAATACCTTACAGTTTTTAATGCACTGCTTAAATAATCTCAACTTGCTACAATGGTAATGTTGGGTATAATCACTCAGTTTAATGAGTATTACCCAACAAACAAATCCAAGGGGAAAAGAAAAAACCTAAGATGAATAAAACATAGGCTTCTACCATTACATATAACGAAAAACACAAAAAACAAAATAAACAACGCAATAAAACCAACCTACATACATCCAAATATACGAACAGAATTCACAAAAAGAAAACAAAAACAAAATTCAAAACTCAATGAAGCAACTCAAACATACAAAACAAAATACACAGCTGAATAAAACCCAACCAAGTTAATTAATAAAGTAGCATCACTTGAACAGCTGACTATTTTTTAACTAGAAAAACAAGTATGAATGTATAGTCGGGCATAGCCGACTATATAATACCCTACACCTGTCAGTATGTTAAAAATGGGGATTATTTAAAAAAATAAAGCATTTGGTTTGTTTTTTTAACTTTATTTCGGAGTATTTTTACTTTTATTTTGGCAAAAAAAGATTTTTTTTACAAGAGGGTTCAAAGGGGAGTAGGGCAAAATATGGCCCTATCCTTAAAAATGTTGGTAGGGGGAGTTAAGTCATCTTCAATAATATTTAATTAGAATTTAAAAGTGTTAATAGTGTTTGTAAGTGAATTTTGACCTTTAAGTCATTTTCTGAAGGGGAGTTTGTATGGGGGATAGGATCAAATGAAGCCCGATCATTACAAAAATCGGTAGTGTCATTTAAAGTTCTATAAAACTAAGTTTTGTCGACTTTTGTTAACATAATAGATCATTTAAAAGGCCCTATTTGGGGGGTACGGTTGTATGGGGGCTAGTCGAAATAATGGACCGATTTTAACCATTTTCAATAGGCTTCGTCCTTGGGCCAAATTTCATCTAATTATCTTCAAAATTGCGGCCTGTACCTTGCGCACAAGGTTTACATGGACAGCCAGCCAGTCAGCCGGCCAGACGGACGGACGGACATAGCTTAATCGACTCAGAAAATGATTCTAAGTCGATTGGTATACTTTAAGGTGGGTATTGGACGAATATTTTTCTATGTTACAAATATCAGCACAAACCCAATATACCCTCCCCACTAAAGTGGTGTAGGGTATAATGAAATTAGTTGTCAAAGTTTGTTTTGAAAATTGTTAACATTGTTTATGTCGCCCTTATTAAATTGTGTTTTGCTATTTGTTAAAATTTGTGAAAAGTTGAAAAAGTGAATTAAAAGTGGGTTTAAAGTAGTTTAAAAGTGTTATAAATTGTATAATATATAATAATATAATTAAATCCTTAATATTTTCAACTTAAAAGTAATATTTTTTATTTATGTTTTGTTTACATTGTTTTTAAAGGAAATTTTGTTAAATTTTATTTTGACTTGAATTATTCCAAAAACAAAATACATGTGTTTTAGGGATGCCAAACGGGAATTCCCGAAAATCCCGGCATTTTCGGGATTTGAAAGTAATAAAACCGGGATTTTTAAAAATGAAATCCCGGGGATTTTCGGGATTTTAAAATCCCTAAGTTTAAGTGTTTTGTCGTGTGCACCCTGTAGTTAGGTGAGTGGAGGTAGAAAATAAGAAGAAGTTTAGTGAGAAGTTGGCAACGCGTCATTTGACGTTGGAAAAAAATGAAGGAAATAAACAAAAACAAAGATTAGGAAAAGGAAGTATATATATTCAAACGGCTGAATAGATAAAAAAGGCAGAAAGCCATGATGGTATCCGACGTTTCTCGGACCCTAAAACAACAAATGTCGGTCCTTTTTCTCAACGACGATCACCGAACAAGCAAGTGGCCAGCGTAAAGTAAAACTCAAAAACAAAAATTTCAAAGAAAGTTTTATTTGTTTGATAATATTAAATACAAATTCACCCGTAAAAAAAAAAAAGAAATACGATACAATTTTATTGCCACCTCTGGCAATAATATATATATATATAATATATATATATATATTATATATAATATTATATATATATTAATATATATATATATATATATACTATATATATATAATATATATATATATATATATATATAAAAATATAAATTTTAGGCACACCGTTGATTAGCTCCGTATAAGACCGCTGGGCAAATATATTATATATATATATATATATATATATATATATATATATATATATATATATATATAATATATATATATAATATATATATATAATATATATATATATATATACAAATTTTAGGCACACCGTTGATTAGCTCCGTATAAGACCGCTGGCCAAAATTTCCCCCAAACGTGCGCATCAGGGTTGAGCTCAGTCCTAGGTTTTCTAAAGACTTCGCGGCAGATTTTGCACAAGTGGCTCATTTTTAAAAAATAAAAAAAAAAAAGTTTATTAGAAATAATTATTTAAAAGAGCTATCAATTTTGCAATACTTACCTGAATTACCCGAACCTGGACAGAATACGGACGACCGAAACCCACTGCTACACCTGCCAACACTATTGCCGTAGGACCTGCAAAGAGAAGGAGGAAGAAAAAATAAATATTCTGGAAGCTAAAATCTACTTAGAAGCTAAGATATAAATCCTACTTAAAAATCTACTTTGAAGCTAAAATCTAAATCCTACTTTACAATCTACTTAGAAGCTAATATATAAATCCTACTTAGAAATCTACTTAGAAGCTAAAATCTAAAATCTACTTTAAAATCTACTTAGAAGCTAAAATCTAAAATCTACTTAAGAAACTACTTAGAAGCTAAGATATAAATCCTACTTAAAATTTACTTAGAAGCTAAAATCTAAAAGAAAATTTGTGATTAAAACTATAGTCTAAAATATAGAAAATAAAAGATAAAATACCAGAACCAAAAGCTAAAACAAGAAACTTAAAATAAAATTAAAATTTGGTTAAATCTTAAAAGATAAATGTGGAAATCTTAAAGAAAAAAACTATATGTTAATATCTAATAAAAAAAACTAATTGTAACAAGTAAGAGTTCTATATTCGGCTGTGCCGAATCTTATATACCCTTCACCATGATGTGTTTAAAGCCTTTTGTACCTTTTGAAGAACGAAAAAGTACCAAAAAGTCCCCTTGTATGGGTCCTCACTTAATCCGGGCCATACATACTTAATTACATGTTTCTAGGTTCAATATTGTAGAAATTGCAAAAAGTACCTTTTGAAGAACGAAAAAGTACCAAAAAGTCCCCTTTTATGGGTCCTCACTAAATCCGGGCCATACATACTTAATTACATGTTTCTAGGTTCAATATTGTAGAAATTGTAAAAAGTACCTTTTGAACAACGAAAAAGTCCCCTTTTATGGGTCCTCACTTAATCCGGGCCATACATACTTAATTACATGTTTCTAGGTTCAATATTGTAGAAATTGCAAAAAGTACCTTTTGAAAAACGAAAAAGTACCAAAAACTCCTCTTGTTTGGGTCCTCACTTAATCCGGGCCATGCATACTTAATTTCATGTTTCTAGGTTCAATATTATAGAAATTTCAAAAATACCTTTTGAAGAACGAAAAAGTACCAGAAAGTCCCCTTTTATAGGTTCTCACTTAATCCAGGCTCTACATACTTAATTTCATATTTCTAGCCAATAACAAAACATTGGTGCTGCTCTCGCTCTGCTACTCTTGCTCTGCTGCTCTTGCTCTGCTTTGCTTTTATAAACAAATTACAATAACAATATTTACCGTATTGTTATGTATTTTGTTTTTGTTTTTTGCAGTTTCTGTCTGAGCATGAATAAAAAATCTAAATTTTATATGAAATTTTCAGAGGTTGTCTCGGTTTTTTGCTCATATCTCCGTTATTTATGGACCGATTTTGCTGATTTTAAATAGCGTTCTTGCCGGTCGTATGTCTGATAGAATTATGGAAGATTCGGATCTCGCAGATATCTGGGGTCTTCTAAAGACTGATTTCAACAAACATACAGACAGACGGACAGACAGACAGACAGACAGACAGACAGACAGACAGACAGACAGACGGACATGGCTTAATCATCTCCGCTACCTATAAGGATCCAGAATATATATACTTTATAGGGTCGGAAAATTATATTATAGAAATTACAAACGGAATGACAAACTTATATATACCCTTCTCACGAAGGTGAAGGGTATAAAAACTTAAAGTTAAATTTTGCTAAAATTAAAAAAAATTAAATTTGATTAAAAACTTGAAACTAAATTTTGCTAAAAATTTGAAGATTATAAATAAAATACTACTAAATATTGTTAATTTTTTTGTTAATAAACAAATTTTTATAATGTTTAAATGAAATTTTAAAAGTTAGTTATCATTAAGAGGGAGGGCCATATTGTGTATAGGTATGACCGTAGGGAGATGCAGGACTACTTTTGGCCCCTTTATCTAATAATACCCCAAATGCTGGTATGAATTTTGTGTTAGTATGTGTCTGTGGTATAGATTCCCGCAAGAACCACCCCATCCGGCGAGTTTTAGCCGCGCAATACGCGGGCATACCAGCGCCGCTAGCAATCTGGCCGCTCTGTCCCTTTTTGTTCTTTATGTTGTCTGTTTGTTTATTTAAACAAACAGCTGACACAACACGCCACTATATAAATGGCGCCCGAAGTAGGTCCATAGACCAGTTTATAGGAACTATCATTTCCCTGAAGTCTGCGTAGGCCGGTTAGGTTAATAAGAGTCCCTAGCTGTAGTTACGTAGGCGGACGGGATATTGTATTGACATTTCTATTTTTTCCTTCCTTTTAGTTTCAATAGGTATGAATCCCTAATCGCGCATGACACCTATTGTTCTCACAGATGTAAGTCCCGGTCTCGAGGACTAAAGACTCCCGATCGCGTTGCGACATCTGGTGTGGGCAATAGGGTCATGCAGAATTCTGGATTCATCCGTTGCCATCCTTTCCTAACAACTTGAGGCTTAGAGATAATAGACACAGTTATTCTCTAAATGCTCAAGTTGGAAGGAAGGATAGCGACAACATGCCTTTAGATTACAATAACCCTGAACTAGTTGTCTTAATGTAAAAATACTTACGTTTTAGTTCTGCAGGAGGTCTAGGAAGGTAGTCCTTGAATACTAGGAGAACGTAACCCTGGTAACCCTGGAGAACGTAACCCTGGTCAAGTTGCACCTCATTAGTACGTACTGTAGAAAGACAGTTGGTTCTTGTCCATCCTTTTGTTGTTTTGTTATTTGTTAGTACTCTGTATCTCCTGAAACCAGAATAGGAAAAAGAATTAGGTCATATCTATACACAAATCTGCAATGTAAATTGCGAGATCTTACCTGCAAACTTTTATTCACCTGAAAATGCCGCCCGCATTCAAGTTATTTGAGTTTTTTAATTTTTCATTTTTTTTGTGAAAGGTAGAAAATCTTTTAGTTTTATGTTTTCTTCTATACCTACGCTGCGAAAGATTCTGTACCACGAACCTTATTTTTAAATATAAATATATACAAGCCTTTTTGCAATCGTGAATTTTACATTAATTTTATTTTTAATGGTGTTGACTCGTCGTGCAAGTCGTTTAATAGGGCAAGATAACGCTATGGCCACGACTGGAAGCAGTGTCACTTGTGGTATCGACACCTCAACCACCACATCTATCACGACATCCACCGTTACCACAACCAATACAACCACAGCTTCAACTTCAACCAGCGACTCCAATCCACTGGTTAGTGCCCAAACATCCCATTATCTGTCCATTAGTTCTGACGGGGCAAATCAGACGGTAGTGTCCCCGACATTCATCAGCGAAACAGCGCAGAACATACGTAGAGAGGTGAGAGAGAGTATGGCTGGTCATAATATAGTGGACGACGTCCATAATATAGTGGATGCTTCGGTGGGTTTGCGCCAAATTCAATTTATGAAGGAGGTCGACAGCAAAATACAAAAAGTATTAGATGACATGAAGCAGCTGTTTTGTCACTGTCGATGAGTAATGCGGCTCCAGTGCCTACCGAAATGTCCCTTATCGGTCAAGGAATGCCGACTACACAGCCTCTCAGAACCTCTATGGAGGCACGGCCATCGGGATATGGTCAACCAGCAACGACGCTTGGCCCGCCAACTTATCAGCAGCCACCACCGCTGATTCCAGCTCCAAATTATGTGCCCGTTGGTCCAGCAGCGCCGAGAATAGTAGAGGCTAACATCCAGCCGCCTCCAGTGCAGACCTCATATCAGCAGCCGACAGTACAGACACCGTACCAGCAGCAGCAGTCGCTGCTTCAGCAGCAAAATCCTCTGCCGGTTATCCAGCAGCCGGCGGCGTGTAATAGTCAGCCGTAGCAACTTTGGTCGCACGGAAACCCCCAGAATCTACCATCAGCGCAACAGCCTAACCAGCCGCAACCACAAAACCAGTTGCCGTACGTCCAACCGTCAGCTCACGCTTTTATGCAGCAACCGCAATTATGGCCGCAGCCAGAGCCACAGGCCAATTTCCAACGGCAAAGTGCGTCCCAGGCAGGGTATCCACAGGATACTTGGTCTGGGCCACCTCATCAACAACAGCTACCGCCTCTAAACTACAACTTGGCCATGTCGAGGCCAAGACCTCAAGAGCCCTTGGATAAG
>NC_060954.1:28830488-28835285 GCF_022045245.1 Lucilia cuprina
ATTATTATTTAAATTGTAAATTTTAAATTACACATTTTTTGTAAAAAATTTCTCGAAAATCAAAATCATTTTTAAGAATGTGGCAACGCTTTATATAATGCTCACAAAGAACTAAACTTCAAAAATCCTTATTTGATAAAAAAAATTTTGATTGACACTACCTTCTTTATTTTTATCATGACACAGCTGTTTGGAATAAAATGGAAAGGGAGGAGAGAGAATGCAAAAACGCATTCATTAATATTTTTCAATGGCGGTGATCACCAATGGTAAGTCTTTGTTAATGAAATTTTTATTTTTGAATTTATTTATTTTTATTTAGAAATTTTACTGAAAAATTGTAACAAATTACTAATTTATAATATTTTATATTTTCTTTTCAGGAAAAGACGGAGGATGCTGCAGATTCTGGTGGAATATTGGTAAGTAAAAATTTATTTAATTCATTCAAGGTCAACAAAAATTGTAATGCATTTTTTTTGTTTGTTTCTTTCAGGAATGTGACTACAGTTAGCTATTGGGTATGTGCGGGTGTAACTTCTGGATTTGGACATATATAAGGTAAGTAACAATGAATAAAAAATGGAATATACAGTGTGCGACAAAAGTGAAATGAAATAAAAAAATAAAAGTGAAAACAAAATCAAACTTTCGTGCGAATGAATTGTTGACGTTGAATAAAAAAGAAATAAAAACTAAAAACGGAATTTACAGTGACAATTAAAAGTGTGAGGTGTTTAAAAAAAATAAAAGTGAATAAAAATGAAAGTGAAACTGAAAACTAAAGTGATGGTAAATTAAACTGGTGTAAAACAAAAATAAAAGAATACAGTGAAAAACAAAAGTGTTGTGACACAATAAAAAAAAATTATTCTATGGTGTTAAGTGAATATTTTGACCGTGTGTGTGAAGAAACTGTGTGGTGTAAAATAAAACTAATTTTGGAAAATACAGTGGCGGATAAAAGTGTGAGTTTTTGAAACAAAACAAAGAAATAAAACTATTGAACTGGGCTATGGTGTTGTTAATTAATTGAAACATAAAAAATTTTTTTACAGTGGTGTGCCAAATTTCAGTGAAAGTGAAAAAAAAAATTAAAATTTAGGAAATTAAACGAAAATTTTTGAAAAATTACTTAAAAGAAATTGATGAAAAGGAAAGTATTAAGGCGAGTAAAAAAAACTTGTTTATAAAAATGTAAAGAAACTATTGTGAAAAAAGTGAATTAAATAACGAAAACGGGTGTTCGCGAAAAGTGTGCTGTGAATAAATGCGTAGAAGAAAACTAAAACCCTCAAAATGAAAGTGAAAAATAATAAAAAAATTGAAAATGTTTAAAAATACAGTATTAATTAAGTTTTTTTTTTTGTAATTCATATGTTTTTTTATACTTTTTTTTTATTATTTTTTTATAATTTTTTCTATCTTTTTAATATTTTTTGTGTTTTTTTTTTTTCAATATAATTTTACTAATCATGTGAATTCTCTATACTTTTAGATTAAACTTCTAGAGGATCTTGAACTTCAAACTGGCCTTAGATTTCGTTTAGGATCCGTAAGTATAAAAATACAAGAAAATAAAATAATGTTACTTATTCTCCACTGTAACACAAGGACTAAGTCCACCAAAGCTCGTAGAGTAAACTATAGAGACTTTGGCGGGAAATACCCCTTGTAACTACATTAAACAAAAACTAAATTGAGTGCTTCCACTTTCTTTACAGACTTCAAGTGTCCCTGATAAGGACGGACTGATGGGGCGAAACTCCACTAAGAAGCCAAATTCAGTGTAATTCATGGGACTTGGCAAGTATTTATAAGGCAATAGTTAAAATTTTAAATTTATTACTATTTGAAACCCTACTAAAGTCTTTCGAACTTTTTTTCAGGTTGCAACAACAAGAACAACAACAATAGAGAAGCAAATGAGAGCAGTAAAGCAGATAATCTAAGTGAGTGAATAGTTTTAAAAGTAGTTGATATTAGAAAGTATATTAGGAAGACTGGACAGCTAGTTTAGGTAGTCTAAGTCGAACACTGGAATGGCACGGTACCGGAAGGCTGTGATGGGGTTGCACCTTCTAATAGGGTAATGACCGGTTACACATGTAATTAGCTAAGAAACGTTGGCCTTAAGTCGATCCAAACAAATAATTACTCATTCCAAAGAAGCTATGGATCTCACTGGACTACGATATAAATGAACGGTATGTACAGATCTCAATACTGCTCAGGATACATCAACAACTATACCAAACAGAAACTCACTGCAAATTAGAAAAAGAACAGATTAATATGAAGACTCAACAGAAAGTATTTAGGCACACTTTAGGTGACTAGTAGACGCTGTCAACCAGTAGATATTCAGGAAGAAATCTCAGGACTAGAACCACCAAAGATATTGAAGCTATTGCTTCAAATCTTTGGCGTGAAATACCCCTAACGATTTCCCCTGAAATGCTTCGACCTCATATAAACTGTTTCCGACTGGTCGTACAATTCGGCACTTTAGAAATTTTCGGACGAATTTAGCGTTGAAATTGTTTTTAAAGTCGCTCTGCTGGAAGTTACGTCGGTAGACTTCTTGACCGGGTATGAATTTGACTGGACGACACCGCGTATTATACGATTTTTCGTTGCGAGCGTAGGCCTTATGTAGATTTTCGCGAATTCTCTGCCGTATCAAATCCAATCTATCAGCATTCGGAATGACGTTAGTTTCGGGATCGTTTAAGATTCTAAGTTTGCGTGCCAACTGGTATACACTACCATGGCCAATCATATTCATTCCAAATAAGGCGAAATAAGGCGTAACTCCTATCGACGACTGCACGGAAGACCTTAAGGAAAACTCAATTTCGGACAAATGCTTGTCCCATTCTGTATGGTCTTCCTGCAGATACGACCTTACGGCTGCTAAGATAGATTGGTTAACCCGCTCGGAGGCATTAGCTTGCGGCGAGTGAGTTGCAGTTCTAACATGTCTGACACCGAAATTCTTTATCATATCCGCGAATTCTTTACTTACGAACTGCTTTCCATTGTCCGAAACGATTGTTTCCGGTGTTCCAAACTTATGGAAAACCTCTGTGATTAAAAATTTCAAAACATTCTTAGTGCTGGCTTTAGGCAAGGCCTTTAAAAAAATTAAGTTCGTTTTTTTAAAGGCCTTGCCTAAAGCAAAAAAATGATCTAAGACGATAAAAATATACACGTTTCCGTTTTTCGACCGCGGGTACGGACCGAGAAAATCAATGAAAATTCTTTGAAATGGGCATTCAGTCTGAACTTCGGCTCCCATCGGTGGTCTGAGCGTAGTATTCGCTGGCTTAGCTTCCTTGCAGGTTTGGCACATTCTTACGTAGTTTCTGATTTGGACATTGTGATTCGGCCAATAAAAATATTCTTTTACTCTATAAAGAGTCTTCCCAACGCCTCCATGAGACGCTTGTGGAGAATCATGACATGCTTTTATGATGTCCTCTGTCAAATCTAGCGGTACCCATAACTTCCACGCGAAATCTTCATTCGTAGCTATACCGTCGTAAGGCTTAGTACGTTTGTAAACAAAACCATCTACGACCTTTAAATCCGGCAATTAATCGGCATTTTTCTCGACCGTTTCTATTAGACTTAAATAATCTCCGGACCGAAAAGAAACTGAAGTTAGGTCAATGAGTTTAGGTACGTTTAACGAGATTTCGCCCATATCATAGCGAGAGAGGGTATCGGGTACTACATTTTGCTTCCCCTGCCTGTGTTCAATCGTAAAATCGTACGATTGCAGATGTAGACTCCATCTAGCTAAACGACCTGTCAAATCCTTATGACTCATGAGCCACTTCAGACTACTATGCTCAGTAATGACGGTAAAAGGCATCAACTCTATGTAGGGCCTAAACTTCTTAATCGCCAAGACTACAGCTAAACATTCTCGTTCAGTTACAGAATAGTTTTTCTGCGCTGACGTTAGTTTGTGTGAAAAGTAGGCTATTGGGTGTTCTCCATCGGAATCATCCTTCTGGAAAAGCACTGCACCAATACCTACGTCAGACGCATCACACTGAACGAAGAAATATTTGTTGAAGTCAGGATGATTAAGGAGTGGACTAGAAACTAGAGCTTCCTTGAGACGATCAAAAGCGACCTTGGCTTCCTCCGAAAACTTGAATTGTTTACCCTTCTTCAGCGTTTCAAAGATTGGAGCTGCAATGGTAGCATTTTCTGGTATAAATTTCCTATACCAGCCTGTTGGTCCCATGAAGCTCCGCACCTGTCTTGCTGTCTTAGGGTAAGCAAAACGAGTAATGGTTTCTACTTTGGACGGATCAGGTTTCAGTTTGCCACCTCCAACTATGTATCCTAGATATCTTAACTCCTTAAAACAAAATTTAGACTTCGCTACATTGATGGTCAGACCTGCTTTTGCTAAACAGATAGGCACACGTTTCAACAATTCCAGATGTGTTTCGAATTCTGGAGATACAATCAAAAGATCGTCCAGATAGACGAAAACCCTATCACGAAGTGCTGCGGGGATCACTTTATCCATTAAACGGCATAACCTTTGGGCCGCATTGCACAACCCAAAAAGCATGACCGTAAAATGGTAGAGTGGTCGTCCTGGCACCGTGAATGCGGTTTTCTCTTTACTGGACGATTCTAGTGGTATCTGCCAGAACGCGGAGTTGTATATCGTGTCTCCCAAACGACTGAGCAAACCTTCGATGTGCGGCAATGGATAGGCATCCTTGACTGTCAGTGCATTGAGCTTACGTGCGTCCAGGCACAGCCGGT
>NC_060954.1:28835385-28836571 GCF_022045245.1 Lucilia cuprina
AGCTTCCGGTCCAGGTCCAATCTGAATTTATAACCTGTGGAAGAGAAATAAAATATAATTAGTTGAATTAATTTAATCTAGCTTTTTGTAATCTTCTAAAAGGACAAATTGGATTCCCAGCTAAGATCAAATCATTATTATTTATTATTCCTTTTAGAAAATTACACTTTATATATATATTTTTTTCTTTTTTTTTCAAAATAATTTTATTTATGAATATTTTTACTTTTATTTCCGGAGAAATTGTAAGGGGTATTTCTCGCCAAAGTCTCTAGACGTTAGTCTATGAGCTTTGGTGAACTTAGTCCTTACATTTCTACCAAATTCCTACGATTAAGTCGTGAATATGAAGGAAAAACTTAATATAAGTGAAATTATGTTTCATTATATATTATTTAGTTTTAGGTTTATTTATCCTGAACGGAAGCAGCAACCAAGGCCAAATCCCAGGTCCAATTGAATTTTATTAGCTGAAAGTAAAAGAAAATTTATAAAATTATTAATTTTGAATTAAAGCAAAAATATATTTTAATTGGAGAAATAATTTTATTTTCACTTTTCTTTTATTTTATTCATTTAGGATTGGTTTGATTTTTTTAGAGTTTTCTTTATTAATTTTTCTTTTGTTTTGGTTACAAAAGGTTTTGGTCACGGTTCACTTCATTTTTGTTTACACAAATAATTTTGTTTTAAATTTAACTGATTCACAAATTCTGATGGCCACTGTAAATTTTCAAACTTTAGTTTCCGTTGGTCTCGCTTATTAGATCCAGTCACTAAAAATTTTCACTTTTTTATACGGCACTCACACTTTTGACGCACACTGTAACCAATTTTTTTTTTGCACCGAACCACATTTTAATTTCCACTAAAGTCCACTTTTTATATTTCAAATATAATCCATTACACTTACCTTAAATTCCCGGAACCACCTTAATCCCTAGTCCACTGGCCCATCTGGAACAAAACCTGGAAAATTTAAAACAAAATTATTAGAAAATTTTATATAAATATTAATAATAATTTCCACATTTTTTTTACTTACCATTTCATTCTGCTTCGATCCGCCATCTTTCAGAATCGGCCATCAAGTTTTTATATAGGCCCAAGGCAGCCAACATGATCCCTGTAAAGAAAAAAAAATTTTGGTTGGGTTAGTTAACAACACCACTAATAAATTTTTCTA
>NC_060954.1:28836671-28848487 GCF_022045245.1 Lucilia cuprina
CTCTGGACATAAATTTACTCCATTAGTAGAGAGACTACACAGGGCAGGGAAAAGACCGAAACTCTTCATGAAGTCTACGCCTAAGAATAGACTCCGACTTAGTGTTGGTACCAAATATAAGGTGACTTCATTAGAATGATTATTAAATTTTATCACCGTTTTTACCCTTCCAACAATTTTGTGTGGACTGCCATCGGCCGTTTTAACGTAGGACATAAACTTTTGGACTGGTAGACCCGTACTCTCCACTAACTCCATACAACCTTTACCCAGGCAGGAAACGGTAGCTCCACTGTCCAATAAACCATCTACCTCGTGTCCATAAATAGGAATTTTCAAATATACTCTAGCATCTTTTCCTTCATACAAACTTGTCGACATTATTTCATGCTTCACTCTTTTCCTGATTTTGTAACGCTGTATAGCTTTCTTTATCTTGTTAGAGACCTGCCCGAAGATTCTTAATTTAGCTTCATTATACTCATGAATTCTTTGATGTAATGGTTTAATTACATGAACTTTCGGCTTTTCAGCTTCTGGAGCTAAACGCTCGGAATTAATTAGAATTCGAGTAGGGCTGGACGGAGGATTATCCGGGATTAGGGTTGGTTTGAACGAGTCTCCCCCGTTTGGGACTCGTTCCCCTTCAGGTTTCCCTGACATTTAGGACACCTAGGCGTGACTACATCGTCTCTCCCGCACCGAAAACAAAATATGCGCCTATTTGGTGACGGACAATCCATGAAGCTATGGCCTGGTTGCTTGCAATTCCAACATACATAGCGGCTGCTAGTGGCTAAGGCGTCTACTTCGAGAATTGGTATGGGCTCTTCCTCTTCGTACTGGAGTTCATGGACGCGAGCTGGGACGGAATGTCTGCCTTGAAAAGTCTGCTTCTGACAGATAATTAAATTTTCGGCTCGTTTAGCCTGCTGACAGAACTTGTTGAGACTAGAAGTGGTCACGGAAAATAGTAGATGTGACAATGACGGCTTTAGATTACTTTTCATAATCTCCACTAGATCTCGTTCTGAATAGGGATTTCGCTGTTGATTTCTTAGCTTCATCACATCATTGTAAAAACTTTCAAAGCTTTCCATCGGCATTTGGCGACGATCCATAATTTGTTTTTGTAACTGGAACTCGTTCTCAAATCTTCGGAACTGGGTAAGGAAGGCTCCCACCAACTCATCAAAGGACTGTATTGGCCTCAAATTACGTAGGTTCCAATACCAGTCCAGCGCCTGGCCTTCTAGCAGATGACGTAAACCTTGTGAGGATTGAATTGGTGCTGGAAAAACTGGATTCGCATTTGGTGGTACATAAGGCGGCTGTGCGTTAGATGCTTGTCCTTGGGTTGTTTGAAAATCATTTTGCAACTGGTAATTACTAGCAGGTATGTACAATTGAGGTTGATGTAGTTGATTCGTTACTAAATTGTTTCCTTGCCTAACAGGTGGTTGCTGCTCTACAGGCTGATGGTTAAACACTGCATTTGGCTGCCGAACAGATGTTCGCGGCTCCGTTGGTTGAAGGACCGTTATCGGCGGATTAGCTGGAGCAGCAGCATTGCCGAATTCCTGTTGCAATTCGGTTCGCAACTGCCGTATTTGCCGTAGCAATCCCTCCCGCACAAAAGTAAACATATCGCCTCCTGTGGTGACGATGTTAACAGGTTGAGGAGCTGTCGGCGGAACATTTGCTCGGAACTCTTGTTGCACATTCCTGGCGGTGATACTGCTGTAGTCAGACGATGTAATCGTGCTGTTGGAGATGGCAGACTCATTTAAAAACCCAGAACGTTCATGGGCCATAGACATGAATTGTAGTAGTAGTTGTCGTAGCTGTGTTGGCAATCGTATACGTCGGATGCACCGTAGGAACTACAGTTCCTGCAGTGGTGCGTGTAATGTTCTCCATATTAGAAATATTATTATGCTCAGTTTGTACACGAGTCCTAGCCGAGCGAGTTAAGACCATTCCTAATGAATAGAAATCTAGTTGGCGGAATGACCCCCACAATAAAAACTCAACCAAAATAACAAAATATAATAAAATATCAAATTGAAGATTCGTATATATAACAGACCGCTAGTAAAAAAACTATTTATCTCTATGATAAATATTAGCAAAATACTAGAAGAAATTCCTCCTCTTTCCCAAAGGAAAACAAAAAAAAAAACAAATCAATTCTAAAGAAAGGAAGTAAAGATTCAAAAACTAAATCCAAAACTTTCGTAACGAAAAACCTAAAACGTTCTACAAAAAACTCAAAATCCAAATCCAAAAAAACCAAAGATAAATCTTGAAATCTCAAATTAAATAAAATCTTACTATCGGCGGTGTATTTCAGGAAAGTAAAGTTTGCAGGTAATGTACAAAATGTATTATAGTTCTTTTTTACGTTTCTAATTGTTTCTTTTCTATTTTGGTTTCAGGAGATGCAGACAAGAAAAAAATTAAAATGGATAAAATTTTAGTAGTTGTTTCCCACAGAAAAACTTTTAAAGGTGCAACTAGAAGATGGTTTGATAACCTAGAACCTGTAGGACTACCCTTACTACTTCACTGCGGACAAAACGCATGTTTCTAAAACAAATACTCTATGGACTATTGTAAAAGAGGGGGCTGGCCTTAGCTATACTTTCTTCACAACTTGAGCATTCTCAGATATGCTATGGAAAGCTATTCTGAGAGCCTCAAATTGTTTGGAAAGGATAGGCTGAAGAATCTATAATTCTGCATGACCATATTGTTCACACCACACGTCGCAACGCGAACTAGACTAAAATTGTCCTGTTGTCCGGGACTTACGTAGGTGTGACCATGCACAATTATAGCTTCCCATCTATTGAAATGGAGAAAAGTAAAAACTAAATTTACTATTTCGTCCGACGACGTCGCGACAATTAGGGACTCTAGGTATGACCTAACAGGACTTACGTAGTCATGACTAAATAGGATTAGAAAACTAACAAAAGATCAGGCTATGGACCTACTCGGGCCCCACGTTGGGCGCCATTTATGTTGTGTAGCGGTTGTGCAAAACAAAAGAAACTAGTGTTGCCAGAGTGGTAGCGGCGCTGGTATGCTCGCTTTCGCCGGGCTTGGAGCTCGCCGGATGGGTGTGGTTCTTGCTACCACTCTAGACACCTACACACACACATAAAAACCATACCAGCTAAAAGAAATAAACGAAATAAACTATAAAGGGGCACAGAGTAGGTTTCTGTCTGTCTCCCTGATGAAACGTTCCTACGACCTATAACGGCTGACAGATGTTGTGCCAGGATAAACCCTCCCACTCGGGATTGGATAATCCCGCCATGACATCCTAATATTAGGGACGTCCCAAAATTTACCCTGCAAACTTTCCTTTCCCTACTTACCGCCGCTTATATTGTTTAACCGATCATTTTAATTGATTAAGACTTTTAAAAATTTCATTTAAACATTATAAATGTTGGATTTTATTATCGAAATTATTCTCAAACAAACTTTAACAATATTAGATTTAAAAATTTAGTTTAGTTTTAATTTTAAGTTCAGATCTAGGCTTTACAATTTAGATTTAGTTTTATATTTAGGCTTTAAATCTAGAATTTAAATTTAGTTTTAGTTTTAGATTTAGGTTTAAATTTAAGTTTTAAAATTTAAAATTTAGATTTAGCTTTAGTTTTAGGTTTAAATTTAAATTTAGCTTTAGGTTTAGATTTAAATTTAGCTTTAGTTTTAGATTTGAATTTGGATTTAAATTTAGAATTTAGCTTTAGTTTTAGGTTTGATTTTAGGTTTAAATTTAGAATTTAGCTTTAGTTTTAGGTTTGAATTTAGGTTTAACTATATGCGCTCAAATTTATGTTTGCATTTCAAAAGTTCATAATTTCGCTCGGGGATAAACCGGATCTGGCAATTCTTTTTCTGCGGCAACTAGCTGGTTTACGGGAGGCAATTATAGAGCGGGAAGAGTTCTTTTGGCTGATGAGGCTTTCTTGTCCGTCCGTATTAGGGTCCGTTCGGGTAAACAAGGTAAGTAATTGAAAATATATTTTAAGTTAACACACCTTTTAAATAATTTTGCTTGTTTTCACAGGTTTTCTGTTATAAATATATATGGCTAAGACCACCTGAGATCTCAAAATCACGCGTTACTTTGTAAGAGGTCTGAGCTCAACCCTGTTCGCGCACGTTTGACAAAAAAAAAACGCAAACGGAATGGATTCGATACGATGAATGATAGGTAAGCCTAGCAATACGAATATATATTTATTTAGTCTAACCTTTCCTTTTTTTTATAGAAAACTACTTAAAAAGGACACTCGTCCGGTCCGTCTTGTCGTCCGGGTGCAAACTCACAGAAGGTCGGAAAACCAAAAATTATACCAGAGCACCCCAGGCGTGGTGGTGCTGGAAAACAGCTTCTCCCTCGTTGGATGGAGTTGGTGTTGAAGTGACTTTGCAGGTTTGTGTTTTGCTTCGGTTTAATTAAAAAATTTAGTTTTAAGTCTAGTTTTAAGTTTAGCTTTAAGTTTAATTAATTCTTTTTTTTAAATAAAATTGATTTAATTTATATAAAAAAATAAAATCAAAAATTTATTTTTTTTTATGATGAGGCCACAGACTCCACCTTCTTCTTCTCTACGAGCAAAAATCAAAAAGGCCGACATTTCTTCCTTTTGGCATCTAGAAACCTCGGTTACCAATATGGCTTCAACAAATTTTCAGCAATTTGTTTGCCTACATAAATTTTTTTAAAGCTATTTGTTTTTGTTTTTATTCATCTTCTTCTTTCCAAAAAAAATCCCTTTTTCATTGTGTTGCCACCTGTTTAAGTTTCTTCTTCTTCTATTCACTAAACTTCTTCTTATTTTCTACCTCCACTCACCTAACTACAGGGTGCACACGACAAATCGTACCATTCTGTAATCCATTTATGGATACAGAATGGGGTGGAAAAATTTGCGCCCTGAATTTATGAATGTCCCTAATTTTAAAAATTTTCTGGGATTTTGGGCATTTTCTTTATTCCCAACAAAAGAATTTACAATATGGCAACCCTTTATTCATTCATAACCAAAAGTACGACTCTGTACCGCCGTTGAAACAGGTCGGGCGGCGACTTACTATGATTTTACTACACAACTGCATGGTAAATATAAAGAAGGTAGTGTCATTCTCTCTATATTTTATAAAATTCTATATCTGACATGCTTAAGGATTTTAACGTTTTCAAAAAAATAGTAATACCATATTAATTTAAAATTTTCCCATATATTTGAAGTTTAAGAAAAAATGTAATACATAATTTTCATTCATTTGTTAAAAAATATAAAAACGTTTACTTTTAAATTGGAATTAAAGGGAAGATCTTAATTTTCAAATATTAAAAATGAGTCCCCAACTGCTAAAATACCAACTATTTTTTAAGCATGTTGGCTGCCTTGAGCCTATAGAAAAATTTGATGGCCGATTCTGAAAGATGGCGGATTGAAGCAGAATGAAATGGTAAGTAAAAAAAATAACAAAAAAAGGTGGAAATTATTATAAATATTTATATAAAATTTTCTAATAATTTTGTTTTAGATTTTTCAGGTTTTGTTCCAGATGGGCCAGTGGACTAGGGATTAAGGTGGTTCCGGGAATTTAAGGTAAGTGTAATGGATTATATTTGAAATATAAAAAGTGGACTTTAGTGAAAATTAAAATGTGGTTCGGTGCAAAAAAAATTTTTGGTTACAGTGTGCGTCAAAAGTTTGAGTGCCGTGTAAAAAAAAATTTTAATCGAATAAAATAAAAAAAATTTATAAATTTAAAATAATTTCGGTTCGGGTTTTGGAAAAAGTGAATTCGGGTAAAAAAAAAATATTTTGGAATTTACAGTGCGTGTAAAAAGTAAAAAAAAAAAAAAAATAAAATACTTGAAAAAGTTTTAACAATCGTTTCGTGTAGAATGATTAAAAGTGAAAATGTTAAAGAAAAATTATTTGATCGGAATTTACAGTGAGTGTCAAAAGTGTTCGGACAAAAAAAAAATAATTTAATGAAAAAAAGTTGAAAAAAGAAAATTGTTTAAGAAATTAGAGTGGTTCTGAAAAGTGACAAAAAAAAATTTAAAATTTAAATTTGGAAGATACAGTGAGAACAAAAAGTGAAGTGACAGTGAAATATTTTTTTTCTTCAAATACAGTGGGTTGTAAAAAAAAATTTAGTGACTGGATCTAATAAGCGAGACCAACGGAAACTAAAGTTTGAAAATTTACAGTGGCCATTAGAATTTGTGAATTAGTTAAATTTAAAACAAAATTATTTGTGTAAACAAAAATGAAGTGAACCGTGACCAAAACCTTTTGTATCCAAAACAAAAGAAAAATTAATAAAACTCTAAAAAAATCAAACCAATCTTAAATGGATAAAATAAAAGAAAAGTGAAAATAAAATTATTTCTCCAATTAAAATATCTTTTTGCTTTAATTCAAAATTAATAATTTTATAAATTTTCTTTTACTTTCAGCTAATAACATTCAATTGGACCTGGGATTTGGCCTTGGTTGCTGCTTCCGTTCGGGAAAGGTAAGTAATAAACCTAAAACTAAATAATCTATAATGAAACATAATTTCACTTTTCTTCACATTCACGACTTAATCGTAGGAATTTGGTAGAAATGTAAGGACTAAGTTCACCAAAGCTCATAGACTAACGTCTAGAGACTTTGGCGAGAAATACCCCTTACAATTTCTCCGGAAATAAAAGTAAAAATATTCAAAAATAAAATTATTTTGAAAAAAAAAAAAAAAAAAAAAATATATATATATATATATATATATATATATATATATATTTATATATATATATATATATATATATATATATTATATATATATATATATATATATAATATATATATATATTTATATATATATATATATATATATATATATATATTATATATATATATATATATATATATATATATATATATATATAAAGTGTAATTTTCTAAAAGGAATAATGAATAAAAATGATTTGATCTTAGCTTGGAATTCAGTTTGTCCTTTTAGAAGATTACAAAAAGCTAGATTAAATTAATTCAACTAATTATATTTTATTTCTCTTCCACAGGTTATAAATTCAGATTGGACCTGGACCGGAAGCTTGAATGCGGTATATGAACCCAATTATTATTCTAGAACGTAAGTACTAACTAATACTGAACTTATCTAAATCAAATGATTAGATATTGAAAATGACTTGTATCATCAAAATTTACTTTAGACCAAATACTAATTGTTTAGTTTTTTCTTTCACAGGTTGAATCATCAAATTTTGGTTCCTGAAGAAAATCAACAATACCAGCCAACTGTAAGAACGAGAGGAAAATTTCTCCAATCAACGAAAATTTTAATCGGTAAGTGAAAACTTTAAATTTCTATTATTAACATCTAATTTTAAGTTATTTTGTTTAGTCTAATATTAGATTTAGTATTTAAATTTGATTTAAAAGCGAATTATAGATATATTGCCTTATTTCGTGATCGTTAAGATCATAATGTTTTCCATCAAAAAAAACTATTTTGCCAGGAATAGTTCGTGTTGTGAGAACAACATACCGTAGTGATAGATTTCCCTGTTAACGAGTAATTCACGTGTTTCTACCCGAAACGCTTGTTGGATACTCGTCGCAGCTTTGCTCCCAGACAATTCAAATTGCCAAATTTTATTCAGCGCTTAGATGACTAATAATTCCTAACCCTGAGTGAATGGTTCCAAAGGGTGCTATGACGGAATTGCATCTATGACTAGCGTCTGACGATCACAACGTGGTCATAAACGAAAATTAATATATTTAGTCTGGTTGAGCACTCGGCGAACTACTCGTTAACGGGCAAACTATCACGACTGTTTACTGTTCCACAACACAAATGAACTCCTCTGGTCGTAGGCTTTCACTAAAAAAAGAAAACAAAGTGTTAAATATAATCAAGGCAAAATATCATTAACAAAATGTTTGGTGTAGAAAGTATCTACTAACTCATTTATACAAAATACAGAAAATAAAATAGGTTTTATCATTTTGGTTCGAGCTAGGAGTAGGTATAATCGTTGGGACTAGAACCACCAAAGATGTTGAAACTATTGTTTCAAATCTTTGGCATGAAATACCCCCAACGATTTTCCTTGAAGGTCTTCAACCTCGTATAGGCTATTACCAATAGGTCTGACAATTCGGCATTTTAAAAATTTCTTGGCTAGTTTAGCATTAAAATTATTTTTGAAATCGCTTTGCTGAAAGTTGCGGCGATAAACCTCTTGACCTGGTACAAACTTGACTTGACGGCAACGGGTATTGTATGTCTTCTCGTTTTTCAAATACGCTTTGTGCAGATTCTCACGAATTTTGTGCCGTACTAAGTCCATTTTTACGGGTTTTGGTACTATGTCGATTTCCGGATCATGAAGACATTGTAGTTTCTTCGCAAGCTTATATACACTTCCGTGCGAAATCATGTTCATACCGAACAGTGCGAAGTACGGCGTAACTTCGATTGATGTTTGTACTGATGACCTTAACGAATATTCTATTTCTGACAGGTATTTGTCCCACTCAGTATGATCTCCTGTGTAGATACGAACGAATTGCGGACAGAATCGACTGGTTCACGCGCTCTGAGGCATTTGCCTGTGGTGAGTGGGTAGCGGTTTTTACGTGCTTGACGCCAAAGTTACAAACCATGTCTTGAAATTCTTTGCTGACGAACTGTTTTCCGTTGTCTGACACAATTATTTCCGGGGTACCAAATTTGTGGAATACTTCGGAGATTAGGAATTTTATTACATTTTTCGTATTTGCCTTTGCCATAGCCTTCAATAGCACGAACTTCGTAAGGTGGTCCAGAACGATGAATATAAATGAATTCCCGTTTTTGGACCGCGGATACGGGCCTAGAAAATCAATAAAGATTTTCTGGAACGGGCGCTCCGTTTGAGATTCCGCTCCCATGGGTGGTCGTAAAGTTGAATTAGCGGGTTTTGTTTCTCGACAGATTTGGCAATTGGCTACAAAGGTACGAACCTGTATATTTTGGTTTGGCCAGTAGAAATATTCTTTGACTCTTCGGAGTGGAGTGTTCTTCCAAAACCTCCATGTGCGGCTTGAGGTGGATTATGACACTTAGCAATAATGTCTTGGGTCAATTCAAGCGGAACCCAAAGTTTCCAAGCGAAGTCTTCGTTTATTGGAATACCATCGTAAGGCAAAACTCGTTTGTAGACCAAATCGTCAACTACCTTCAAATCTGGTAAACTTTCGGCATTTTCACGGATTTTGGCGATTAAGTCCAGGTAACCTTGCTCTTTAAAATAACTTGACTGCAAATCTATTAAATTATTTACTTCCGCAGATATTTCCTCCATATCATATCTCGATAAAGTATCAGGTACGATATTTTTGGATCCGGGCCGATGTTCATTAGCGAATGAAAAGGCCTGGAGGTGTAAACTCCACCGAGCTAGTCTGCCACTGAGGTCCTTATGGGACATTAACCATTTGAGGCTACTGTGGTCGGTGATGACTGTAAACGGCAACAGTTCGATGTACGGAATTTTTTAATTGCCATCACTACCGCCAAGCACTCTCTCTCGGTGACCGAATAGTTTTTCTGGGCACTGGTTAATTTATGAGAGAAGAACGCTACCGGATGCTCGCCGTCGTCTTCATCTTTTTGGAACAAAACTGCTCCCAAACCGACGTCTGAAGCATCACACTGCACGTAAAAATGCTTGTTGAAGTCCGGATGTCTAAGTACTGGTGCTGTTGTAAGGGCTGATTTTAACTTGTCGAAGGCTTCTTTTGCTTCGTCCGGAAAACTGAAGACTTTTCCTTTCTTGAGAGTGTTAAATATTGGAGTGGATATGGTGGCATAGTCGGGAATGAAGCGTCTGTACCAACCAGTGGCTCCCATAAAGCTTCTAACCTGCTTTGCGGTTTTCGGGTATGTGTATTTTATAATAGTATTAACTTTATCAGGATCAGGTTTTAATTTTCCTCCTACTATATACCCTAGGTACTTCAGTTCCTTGAAGCAGAATTTGGACTTGGCTACGTTGATGGTCAGACTCGCTGAATCCAAACAATGCGCTACCCGATCCAGCAATTCCAAATGTGTCTTAAAGTCTGGAGATACTATCAAAAGATCATCTAGATAGACGAAAACTTTATCACGAAGTGCTGCGGGGATCACTTTATCCATCAGACGACATAACCTTTGGGCTGCATTACACAACCCAAAAGGCATGACCGTAAAATGGTAAAGTGGTCGTCCTGGCACCGTGAATGCAGTTTTCTCCTTACTAGGTGCATCTAGTGGTATCTGCCAGAACGCGTCTTTGAGATCAACGCTAGATATGTAATATGTATCCCCTAACCGGCTGAGAAGACCTTCGATGTGCGGCAGAGGATAGGCGTCCTTAATCGTGAGAGCATTTAGCTTACAAGCGTCCAGACACAAACGGTTCTTCTCGCCCCTACGGACGAGAGTAACCGGATGGCTCCAAGGACTCTCGCTCTGCTCAATGACCCCAAGGTTAAGCATCCTATCCAGCTCTGCGTACATCAACTTCTGCACAGCTGGTGAGACGGGATAATGTCTGTCTAGGCTTTACAATTTAGATTTAATTTTATATTTAGGCTTTAAATTTAGAATTTAAATTTAGCTTTAGTTTTAGATTTAGGTTTAAATTTAAGTTTTAAAATTTAAAATTTAGATTTAGCTTTAGTTTTAGGTTTAAATTTAAATTTAGCTTTAGTTTTAGGTTTGAATTTGGATTTAAATTTAGAATTTAGCTTTAGTTTTAGGTTTGATTTTAGGTTTAAATTTAGAATTTAGCTTTAGTTTTAGGTTTGAATTTAGGTTTAACTATATGCGCTCAAATTTATGTTTGCATTTCAAAAGTTCATAATTTCGCTCGGGGATAAACCGGATCTGGCAATTCTTTTTCTGCGGCAACTAGCTGGTTTACGGGAGGCAATTATAGAGCGGGAAGAGTACTTTTGGCTGATGAGGCTTTCCTGTCCGTCCGTATTAGGGTCCGTTCGGGTAAACCAGGTAAGTAATTGAAAATATATTTTAAGTTAACACACCTTTTAAATAATTTTGCTTGTTTTCACAGGTTTTCTGTTATAAATATATATGGCTAAGACCACCTGAGATCTCAAAATCACGCGTTACTTTGTAAGAGGCCTGAGCTCAACCCTGTTCGCGCACGTTTGACAAAAAAAACGCAAACGGAATGGATTCGATACGATGAATGATAAGTAAGCCTAGCAATACGAATATATATTTATTTAGTCTAACATTTCCTTTTTTTATAGAAAATTACTTAAAAAGGACACTCGTCCGGTCCGTCTTGTCGTCCGGGTGCAAACTCACAGAAGGTCGGAAAACCAAAAATTATTCCAGAGCACCCCAGGCGTGGTGGTGCTGGAAAACAGCTTCTCCCTCGTTGGATGGAGTTGGTGTTGAAGTGACTTTGCAGGTTTGTGTTTTGCTTCGGTTTAATTTAAAAATTTAGTTTTAAGTCTAGTTTTAAGTTTAGCTTTAAGTTTAATTAATTCTTTTTTTTAAATAAAATTGATTTAATTTATATAAAAAAAAATAAAATCAAAAATTTAGTTTTTTTTATGATGAGGCCACAGACTCCACCTTCTTTTTCTCTCCGAGCAAAAATCAAAAAGGCCGACATTTCTTCCTTTTGGCATCTAGAAACCTCGGTTACCAATATGGCTTCAACAAATTTTCAGCAATTTGTTTGCCTACAT
>NC_060954.1:28848587-28850064 GCF_022045245.1 Lucilia cuprina
TTCTGCGGTCCCTCGAATTGGATAAGGTTGTAGACAAATTTACCAGTGTGTTAACGGAGAGCTATGAGCTATCATGCCCGTTGAGATTTCCGGGTAGGCATAAGCAACCTAAGTGGTGGACTAGGGAACTACGTGATCAAAGGTCGACGGTTAGAAGGTTGTTTAATAAGGCAAAGCTTACTAGACTTCCAGAAGATTGGAACAACTACAAAGTGAGTTTCAATAAGTATAAGGGAGAGATCAAAAGAGCAAAACAGATATCATGGAGGAACTACTGTGAATCTGTGGCAACGTGAATGACATGTCTAGGTTCCGTAGAATTTTAGCCAAAGACCCCAAGGCCTTAGGTTACATTCAGCGTGAAGACAACTCGTGGACGGAGTCTAGCTCGGAGACACTCTCTTTGCTTATGGAAACTCACTTCACAGGTTGTGCTGATATAGATGATAGGGACTTAAGTCAAGGGGTCCAAGGACCTGGGGCTTCTAGTTATTCATCTGGTCATATTGATGAAATAGTCACTAGGGACAAACTGGGCTGGGCAGTGAACACTTTTGACCCATATAAATCACCGGGTCCGGATGGTGTTTTTCCGGCCATGCTCTGTAATATTCCTGAAGACGCATTGGCACTTCTAGCTGATATTTTCAAGAGGTGTCTCCTCACGGGATACCTTCCAAGAAGGTGGAGAGAGGTTAGGGTAATCTTTATTCCTAAGGCCGGTAGGGCATGCCACTCGAAACCTAAGGATTTTAGACCTATCAGCCTATCGTCTTTTCTACTGAAGACTTTAGAACGTCTGATAGATCTTTGAGAGTGCGTTACATGAGGTGGTTGGTTATATTGAGCACGGTTTAGAGCATAGGGAATATACTCTAGCCGCGTTTTTAGACATAGAGGGCGCCTTTAAAAACATTAAAATAGAGGCCATCAGAGAGAGGAATTGAGGGAAGTACGGAGGATATTTCTGATCATTTGGTTACGACCCTGGACTTCGGAATAACACCTTCAATAGTGATTCCTAGTAGGGATAAGTGGGTAGGATCCGAAGTACTGTTTGAGGGGTGTGCAGTTTTCACTGACGGATCCAAGATGGACTCTGGCACAGGTGACGGGGTTTATTGGGTAGACAACATTATAAGAGTGTCCTACAGACTTCCGGCTATATGGAAATCCGTGGATATTATTAAGACACACATTACTAGGGGGTCGGAAGTGACGATTTATATTGATAGTCAGGAAGCTCTTAAAGCTTTGCAGTGTAAAACGTTACATTCTAGCTTGGTAAACAGCTGCAAAAAGGACCTGGAAGGGTTAGTCAGGTTATACACACTCAGGCTGTGCTGGGTACCGGGACACTGTGACATACAGAGTGTAGTGTGCTCTTGCATTACACACCACTGTACAAAAACATCAACACACACACGTACATACACATACACCGCACACTCCAAACATAAACAAAATCGATCAAGCT
>NC_060954.1:28850164-28880993 GCF_022045245.1 Lucilia cuprina
AAAACTAAAGCTAAATTCTAAATTTAAACCTAAAATCAAACCTAAAACTAAAGCTAAATTCTAAATTTAAATCCAAATTCAAACCTAAAACTAAAGCTAAATTTAAATCTAAACCTAAAGCTAAATTTAAATTTAAACCTAAAACTAAAGCTAAACCAAATTTTTAAATTTTAAAACTTAAATTTAAACCTAAATCTAAAACTAAAGCTAAATTTAAATTCTAAATTTAAAGCCTAAATATAAAACTAAATCTAAATTGTAAAGCCTAGATCTGAACTTAAAATTAAAATTAAAACTAAACTAAATTTTTAAATCTAATATTGTTAAAGTTTGTTTGAGAATAATTTCGATAATAAAATCCAACATTTATAATGTTTAAATGAAATTTTTAAAAGTCTTTATCAATTAAAATGATCGGTTAAACAATATAAGCGGCGGTAAGTAGGGAAAGGAAAGTTTGCAGGGTAAATTTTGGGACGTCCCTAATATTAGGATGTCATGGCGGGATTATCCAATCCCGAGTGGGAGGGTTTATCCTGGCACAACATCTGCCAGCCGTTATAGGTCGTAGGAACGTTTCATCAGGGAGACAGACAGAAACCTACTCGGTGCTCCTTTATAGTTTATTTCGTTTATTTCTTTTAGCTGGTATGGTTTTTATGTGTGTGTGTAGGAGTCTAGAGTGGTAGCAAGAACCACCCCCATCCGGCGAGCTCCAAGCCCGGCGAACGCGAGCATACCAGCGCCGCTACCACTCTGGCAACACTAGTTTCTTTTGTTTTGCACAACCGCTACACAACAAGTGGCCAGCGTAAAGTAAAACTCAAAAACAAAAATTTCAAAGAAAGTTTTATTTGTTTGATAATATTAAATACAAATTCACCAGTAACAAAAAAAAAAACAAGTAAGAGTGTTATATTCGGCTATGCCGAATCTTTTATACCCACCATCAAATCACTGATATATAAATGAACTTTAATATTTTGAATATTTTATTATTATATATCGATATCAATAAGAACATCAGGGTAAGATTTGAAAGGGGTCCATTGATGGGGGTTGTACTATTGACAGTGCTAATTTTTATAGGGGTATTTATACATAGGGGTATTTATACATACATATATGGACCAATTCTCATTAAAGTCTGTAGGAAGATTTCAGTTCCTTATTTGTTTAAAATTTCATCGATCTACTTGTATTTTGAAGCCATTAAGGAGCATTAAAGTCATAAAATATGGTAGTGAGAGTTTAAATCAAAATTGTTTATGTCGAGTTGCATTGCGGTATTCGTATTTTTCGGCGTTTTTTTCTGGGGCGGAATTTATATGGGGGACTGATCCTCATTAAAAATTGATAGAGAGATTTCGGTTCCTATAAAGAGATAGAGATATTAGCTTACACGAAACTCGATTATGTCGAATTTCATAAATCTACTAGTATTTTTTAAACCAGTACTGAGCTTTAAAGTCATTTCCTGAAGGGGCCTTATATGGGGGTAGCGTCAATTATAGACCGATCTCCGTAAAATTTTGTAGAACGTTCTTGGTTCCTACAGCTCAGGTTTATATCGAATTTCGTCGCTTTACTCGTTTTTTGTTGCTTTACTCGTTTTTTTGATGGGGACATTATATGGGTGTAGGTCAATTAAGGCTCGATCCACATAAAATTAAGTTAAGAGTTTTTGACTGGCAAGAAACTTAATTGAGTGGAATTTTATTTTACTATACTCGTATTTTTAAGCCAGTAATGGGCCTTAAAGTATTTTCTGATAGGCCCCTTATGTTGGGGTTAGGGTCAATTAAGGCCTGTTCCACATAAAATTTGGTAAAGAGATTTTAGCTTGTGAAAAACTTACTTCTATGAAATTTCATTGATATACTCGTATTTTTAAGGCAGTAATGAGCGTTAAAGTATTTTTATGGAGGGGACCTCATATTGGGGGTAGGGTCAATTATAGACCGATCCACATAAAATTTGGTGGAATGGTTTTGGTTCCTAAGATACATACTTATGTCAAATTTCTTCTCTATATTAGTATTTTTACGCCCATAATTAACGTTAAAGTCGTTTTCTGAAGGGGACCTTATATGGGGGGAAGGTCAATTGTGAACCGATCCACATAAAATTTGGTAAATTTTGACTTGTATAAATCTTACTTCTGTGTAATTTCATTGCTATAATCCGATTTTTAAGCCAGTAATGAGCATTAAAGATATTTTATGGGGGACTTCTTATGGGGGGTAGGGTCAACTATGGACCGATCCACATAAAATTTGGTAGAGAGATATTGCCTTGTAAAAAACTTATTTCTGGGAAATTTGGTAAAGAGATTTTGGCTAGTATAAAACCTTACTTCTGTTAAATTTCATAGCTTAAGTCGTATTTTTAAGCCAGTAATAAGCGTTATAGTAATTTTATGGAGGGTCTTTATATGAGGGGTAGGGTCAATTATGGACCGATCCACATAAAAATTTCATAATATTTTTTTTGCTGGTAAGATACTTCCTTATATCAAATTTCATCGCTATATTCGTTTGTTTAAGCCAGAAATGAGCGTTAAAGTCATTTTCTGAAGGGGACCTTATATGGGGGGTAGGGTCAATTATGGACCGATCCACATTAAATTTCATAGATAGGTTTTGGCTAGTAAGAAACTTACTTATGTCAAATTTCATCGCTATACTTGTATTTTTTTAACGAGTAATGAGCGTTAAAGTCATTTTCTGAAGGGGACTTATATGGGGGGGTAGGGTCAATTATGAACTGATATACATAAAATTTGGTTGAGAGATATTGACTTGCATGAAATTATGTGTGTCGAATTTCATCGCTATATTCTCATTTTTAAGCCAGCAATCATCTATTTAGTCATTTTCTAAAGGGGACCTTATATGGGGGGTAGGGATTATGGTCCTATGTCCGCCATAATGCAGAATTATTTTTCAGACGTCAAAAAAAACTGACCTATGCGAAATTTTGTGGTAATTTGCTTAATAAACAACGATTTTGTGAATATTTGAAGCTATTTATGCAATATTCCGGGGGGTACAGTTGTATGGGGGCTATGTGAATCGTTAACCGATTTTTCCATTTTCAATACCAAACATTTCTGATCAATGAAATATATTTTGGGAAAATTTCATCTCAAAATCTCTTATTTTGTGGACGCTATCGTGCCAACAACAGACAGACGGACATGGCTAGATCGTCTTAGAATCTTACGAGGTCCCAGAATATATATAGTTTATGGGGTCTTAGAGCAATATTTCGATGTATATGTATATGTATATGTATATATATTATATATATATTATATATATATATATATTATATATTATATATAATAATATATATATTAATATATATATATATATTATATATATATATTATTTATATATATATATTATATATATATATATAATATTTATATATATATATATATATATATATATATTATATATATATATACTATATATATATATTTATATATATATATATTTATATATATATATATATATATATATATATATATATTTATATATATATATTTTTTTTTTTTTTGAGATGAAATTTTTCCCAAAATATATAATTGATCAGAAATGTTTGGTATTGAAAATGGGGAAAAATCGGTCAACGATTTCACATAGCCCCCATACAACTGTACCCCCCCGGAATGTTGTATAAATAGCTTCAAATATTCACAAAATCGTTGTTTATTAAGCAAATACCACAAAATTCGCATAGGTCAGTTTTTTGACGTCTGGAAAATAATTCTGCATTATGGCGGACATAGGACCATAATTCCCTACCCCCCATATAAGGTCCCCTTTAGAAAATGACTAAATAGCTGATTGCTGTCTTTAAAATGAGAATATAGCGATGAAATTCGACACACATAAGTTTCATGCAAGTCAATATCTCTCAACCAAATTTTATGTATATATCAGTTCATAATTGACCCTACCCCCCATATAACGTCCCCTTCAGAAAATGACTTTAACGCTCATTACTCGTTAAAAAAATACAAGTATAGCGATGAAATTTGACATAAGTACACAGAGAAAACAGATTCGTTGTGATAACCGAATTTGTTTCCAATCGAATTCAGTCGGTTCTCACAACTATACCAAAATTCGATTGTAATTATTGAAAAATTCGGTTACTATAACTGAAATATATGGTGTACATAAATATTTTTGTTATTTATTCGATAATGTGGTTTGAAATTATTGGTATTTGCAACTGAAATATTATTTATTGAAAACAAATTTGTGGATTTTGTGTATTTTAAAATATATTTAATTTTATTTAAAATATTTGCAATAAAATTTGAATGAATAAACTTACAACACTTATATAGATATAGATGATGAAAATTTGATGTTTATGTGTCGGAAATTTTGCTCTTCATCCTGTCCAACATGTCCAAAGGAGTACGACATTTCCGCAGCTGTAAAATTATGAAAACTAAAATAACACAAAATATATTAGAAGATAAAAAACATATTAAACATTACCTTTTCTATCCGATCTTTCCGATTTTATTTATCCGCAAATTCAATTTGGCTTTTTTGAAATATAAATTCATTTTATTTTATATATTTTTAAAACGTCAACTAAAATCACCAACTTATTGGTTGTGAACATCGAATTTGGTTTCTTTAATCATCATTCAATTTTAAATAATGTTTCCATTGATAATTGGTTGCAGTGCTCAATATTTTTTACTCTCTACTATTTTTCGGTTGCAACGACTAATATTTGATGTTCTGACGATTTAATTCTAAATTAAAATCGGCTTCATTTACTGAATTTACAAAAAAAATTAATAACCGATACAATTCAGTTCAAGTTATTGATATGGAAATTGTTAAAACCACCATTCGATTATAATTATGGTTTTTTAGTACTGAATATAGAAAATTTGTTAATTTTACAGATTTTTAATAACACCCAGGAAAAACTTACATTGAAAAGTAATGAGTTAAAAAGCTAATAAAACCTCTTTGCACTACTTCTTTATTAGCATTTTGAGTCATTATTTTAACACGGTGATGTCATTGGAGGCAAGTACTTCTACGCTCGCTTACAAATAGGGAGTTAAAGAAGTACTTGCAATTTGTCTTACAAAACAGTTGTTGAGTAAGTTGTTTTATTTTTAATAATAAAAAGAGCCAGCTAGAATACGAACCAGGGACTTCGGTTTGTCAGTCAAATGTTCTACTCACTGCACCAATGCTTAGCTATTTTATTGCGCGTCAAACAATGGTTTTCACATACAAAACTAATTTTGTTTTCTTTTTTGTGAAACACAATTTCTAACACGCAATTGAATAAAATGTGCCAACAAAATTACAAAGCCGAAAATAAAGTACTTCTATATCAGATTAGAAGAAAGTCATTACTAGAGTACTTCTAAGTAATGCTGACGGGAAGTAGTAGTCATTGAAAAGTAAGTGGTTAGGGAAGTACTACCCATTACCGAGTTTTTGCTGGGCAGCAATAGAATTTTAATTAATTTAGCTAAATATTTGTCATAGTAGCCGATTTCCAATCAATCTTTTTTCTGTGTGTAAGTTTCTTACTAGCCAAAACCTATCTATGAAATTTAATGTGGATCGGTCCATAATTGACCCTACCCCCCATATAAGGTCCCCTTCAGAAAATGACTTTAACGCTCATTTCTGGCTTAAACAAACGAATATAGCGATGAAATTTGATATTGTAATAAATAAAAGACTTATTCTTTTTACGATCAGAATAATAATGATAATTTATTCCTGTAAATCTTTGTTCTTATATACTATACATTTTCTAATTCTATGAGTGACTTTCTAAACTCACTCAATAACTTAAATTCTACTAGTTAATTCTAATAGTTAAAATAAAAGTACACTCAAATATTCTGCTGCATCAAACATACACCAGTTGTGTTCTAGTTAGCACTTGTTCTGAACTCCCATCACTAGGGTCAGATTTCAAGAGTGACTTACTTTACAACAGTGACATACTTCAGAAACTGAAAGTGTAATGACCAGGGAAACCGAAAACATGCTCTAAAAAAAGTGTTTTAAGCGCTTTAAATATGCCGTAAAAAACTCAAAATATGCTCTTAAAATTTAAAAAATATGCTCTAAAAATAAAATTTTTTATTATTTTTTAACATTGAAAAGCTCAAAAAGACAGAAATTGTAATGAAATAATAAATGTTTAGTGATATATTTCATCCTGTAAGATTTTTTATAATTGATTCATCTCATAGTTTGAAGAACTAGTTTAATAGAATTCCGTTTTACGTTCAGATAACCAATAAATAACATGAAACCATTTGGACCCCAAAAAACATATTTCAAACGACAAAGTTTGACACATTTCTACCAATTGTATTCATAGCTTCTAAACTGACATTTTAATCGATGTTGTCATAAATTCCAATAATTAGTTTTTTAAACTATAAAAATGGATTGGTCTCATGAAATCAAAAGTAATAGGTTTTATGTCTGATTTAAAATGTAATGCTTTATTGAACAAAAAACTATAACATTGGTTTTCGTGAGAGTAATGTATTTTTTGCAGTTTTTAAGTTCTACAAACGAATTTTTTTTTTTTCAAAATTGTAAAATAGGCTGAAAAATTAAAAATAAAAAATTAAATTTTATTTTTTTTAAATAAAGTTTTGAAAATGTACAAAAACGAAAAAAAGCGAAAACATCAAAATATGCTCTAAAAACTCGAAAATATGCCTTAAATATGCTAAAAAAGTCAAATCATGCAAAATTATGCTCTTATGGGTAAAATATGCAAAAATATGCTATAACAAATCGATGCCAAAATTCTTAAATTGGTGTGAAACGTATAAATATCTTATCCACGAGTCCATACGACGCACCACAAAAAACATGCATTTGCATATTATGGTTTCCCTGGTAATGACCAACAACAACAACACACACAAAGTAAACAAATATGCGGTTTGTTCAAAGTAATAATTTGTCATAGTTTAATGCAACCAAATGTGTGACTGCACTTGAATTACTTAAGAGTATGCATTTGTACTCTACAATATGCATACACTACACCCTTACCCCAAAAAAAATCGTACAATCTGTTTTGACATATTGTATGATTTCTTGTCTAAATGGTAAGTGCATTTTCAAGTGGTACTCTCTTTATTATTATGTTAATATAAATTTTGTTTTCGTATATAAAAAAAATATTGTTTACAAATTATTCATACGTATCATGTTGCTTATTTAAAAATTTCATGCTTATTTATATTTTAAATGTATAGATTTGGTTATATATATTAAAAATAATATTGTTTACAATTAGTCTTACATATCATATTCCTTATTATTAATGAAAATTTTGTTTTATTTATATTTTTAATTTATATATATATATTTTCCTTTTTTTTTTTTTGTGGCATTTTTCTTCTCTTTTTATTTTAATATCTTGTTACATATTTTATTACATCTTATTATTGTTTAATTTATAGTTTTCATACAAATGCTTATAATTACTTTTCATTATATTTTTTTAATAAATTTTTGTGTACAACTTTGTTTTTGTTTTTTATTTTAATAGTTACATTTAAATTATCAATAAAAATTACTTCATATGGACCTTGGTATGGGGATTCATTCTTTTTTCTATTTCCAACTTTCAGTAGAACTAAATCTCCTATTTTAATATCAATGCTATTAGTTTTGTCCAAGGAATCTAAACTTCTATTTTCTTTTACTTTCCGAAGTAATCTTCTTGCATTTTCCAATGAATGTTTCAATCTAACTTTTACCTCATTTGCGTAATTTTCATAATTATAAACCGTTCGTATATCAGTTCGCCTGGTAAACTAGGTAATTTTCCAAAAATTAGTTCAAATGGTGAATAATTAGTGTCTATATGTGGAGTTATATTATATGCAAATGAAATCTTGAATGGTCCATACTTCAGTATAAGATTCTCTGTCATACATTTTTGCTATTGACTTGGCTTTTGTTTTCTTTTTCCATTGGGGCAGCTATTATGTATTTTGATAATTCACATTGCATGGTTAATATGTATCGATAATTCTCTGAAGGGCGTAGAGGTCCAACTGTATCAATAACAATAGTGCTAAAAGTGTCTGTTGGCGTGTCTGTAACTTTCAATGGTTCCTTAGTGTGTCTTACTTGTTTGTTTCTTTGACAAAGATCACACGTTGATACATATCTTTTTACTAATTTGCACATATTTTTCCAAATGTATTTTTGTTTTAACTTTAATAATGTTTTACGTACTCCGAAATGTCCTCCGCATGGTGTATTGTGATATAATTTTATCAATTCTTGTTTTTGTTCATCATTTATTACTTTCTGAGGCTCGTTGTATAGAAGAATCTTGACGTCTTTTATCTTACTTTCATTTACTTTATTTTTCATATTTTCATGACTTATTATATTGAATATGTTATCACTTCTCTCGAGTGCATAACTCTTGTAATTCAATTTCTCTAGGTTTGATAGAAGTTTCTCCAAAATATTATCTAAATAATATGGATTATCGCTACATCTCACCCGTATTTCTTTTAGACTTTTATTGTCTTCAATTTTTATTTCTTTGGTTAACCTTTTTTCTAATACAAATTTTATTTTTGTTGCGCGTCTTATATCATTTATAGATGTACAATCCCACATTTTGAGTTGATCAGGCCCAATATGAGAAGCATCTTTTCTTTCTTTTCTTTTCTCTTTATTCTGCGTCTCTTTATTCTTCATTCCTCTTGTTATCACCAGCGTCTTTTTCACTGTATCATCAATTCTCACAGGTATCATTTCTTTAAGTAAATTAGAATCCAAATTTATCCTAGATAGTGCATCTGCATTTGTGTTGTTAATTCCTTTTTTGTATACTATCTTGAAATCGTAGTCAGATAATTCCAAACGAATTCTTGTTAACTTTGAACTAGGATTTTTATGAGTAAATAGTGCGACTAGGGGACGATGGTCAGTCACAACTATAAATTGTCTACCATATAAATAAGGACGAAAAAATTGTATACCCCAGTGTATTCCAAGTAATTCCTTTTCTATAACTGCTTTATTTCTTTCGTGTTTACTCAATGAACGACTAGCATATGATATAGGTTTGTCCTCTCCAATTTCTCCTTGTGACAATACGGCTCCTAATGCAAAATCCGATGCATCCGTTGTCAAGATAAAAGGTTTGTCAAAATTTGGATATTGTAAAACTGGTGGACTAATTAGTTTCATCTTAAGTGTTTCAAATGATATTTGACACTTTTCTGTCCAATCGAATTTTTGACCTTTTTTCAATAATTTGTTCAAATCATTAGCTATGTCTGCAAAGTTTTTAATAAATCTTCTATAATAATTACAAAAAGCTACAAATCGTCTGACATCATCAGCATTCTTTGGTACAGGATAGTTAGTTACTGCTTCAAATTTTTCAGGATCTGGTTTTATGCCATCTGGAGTTATAAGATGACCAAGATATATCACTTCTGGTTTTAGAAAACAACATTTATCTGCATTGAGTTTTAAATTATACTTTTGCAAACGATGAAGTACTTTTACCAAATTTGAATTATGGTGTTTTAGACTACATCCGAAAACGATAATATCATCCACGTAAAGAAATGCTTCAGAGTCTAAACCAGACAAAGCAATAGTTAACATACGCTGAAAACTATTTGATGAAATCTTTAATCCAAAGGGTAATCTGGTATATTGATAATGGCCATTTGGTGTGGAGAAAGCTGTACATGGTCTCGATTGTTTTTCAAGCTCAATTTGATGAAATGAACTTGTCATGTCCAATGTTGAAAAATATTTGGCTCTACCCAATTTGTCTAAGACATCTTCAATTCGTGTTAAAGGAAATTTATCGTTTACTATTTTATCATTTAGTTTCCTAAAGTCAACTACTAATCTCCATTTCTTCAGATCAGTTTGACCTTTTTTCGGAACTAATAACAAAGGTGCGTTATACGGACTAATAGATGGTTCTATTATATTGCTCTCTAATAATTTCTTAACTTGGGAATTTATCTCCGTTGTACTGGCTTGTGGCAAACGGTAATTTTTTATGTATACCGGACTATTATCGTGAAGATTTATTTTTTGTTGTAGAAATTGTTAGTAGTTAAATTTTCGTTATCCATATGGAACACTGATTGATACTCATACAGTATGTCTAGAAGTTCTTGTTTATCAGCATCTTTTAAATCATCCAATTTTAAACGATCTAGTAGTCTTTTGAACCGTTCTTTTGTGCTCTTATTATTATTAGGATTCATATCAATAGAACATATGTCATAATTTTTTAGTGGAGTAGTTTCAATTTTCAAATTTCTAACTACTAAAGTTTTATCAGTAACATTTAGTAATTTAATATGTTGATTTCCTTCTTTAGGAATGATTGCATTCGCCAAATATAAACCATTTGTAATTTCCCGATTTTGTATTACTCCATCTTCATCTAATTTAATTTTGAAAGGTACGATAATTTCACTTCTTTGTGGTATTTTTATATTATTAACCGAAAGTACATTATTATATATAGGTAATATTACAGTTTCATTGTTGATGGTAAATGATAGTATATACGTATCATAGTCTATATTGCACTTATATTTAGAGAAAAAATCTCTACCAAGAATTCCATCTGTATTTATTGGAAAGTCATTCTTTACTAACTGCATTTTATGTTGAATTTCATTATTATCAATTTTTATTTTTATATTTGTGGAACCTAAGGATTTTATGACTTCACTCGAGATTCCTGTTAAATTGCAATAATCATCTGGATCCTCATCGTAATTGTATACAAATTCTTCCTTGCACAGAGATACATCAGCTCCTGTATCTATCATAAAGGTTAAGGGATAATCTGTATTCAAAACGTTTAATTTGACGTAGTTTTTGAGGTTAGATGATATATTGTAAATTTTTGTTGTAATTACATGTTTTCTTCCGGAGATTCCTGATGTATGGTCTCCGGGCTCAGGTAGTTTCCCTGATCCTCCATATGGTTTACATTACGATTCCTATTGGATCTATAGTAGTTTCTGTTGTTGGAATTAATATTAGTTCTATGGTTTCGATTTCTGTAATTGGAATTGTTATTTCTGTTGTTTGAGTTGTTGTTATTAGTATTAGAATTTGACAAACACATATTGCCGAAGTGATTCAGTTTTTTACATTTGTAGCATTCCTTGCCTTCTGCTGGACATTTATAGCCATGTGTTTTTCCGCATTTCCTACATGTGGTATTTTCAACGCGTCTATTCTGTGTAGGTCTAACATTTTGAAAAAATACTTGTCTTTGTTTTGACCTTGATGTAACATTTTCGGCTATTTCCAATGCTTCGACGAACGTTTTGACCCTACTAGCATCAATAGTTGACACTATCTGTGGATCAGAAAGTCCATTTATGAACGCATGGTAAGCTATCTTTGCGTTCGAGTTTATAATAGGAATCCTATTCATTTCGCCTTCCTCCGATATCTGTATCTCGTTTAATTCGGATACTAAATTTTCAATTTTAGTGGAAAAACCAATTAAATTATCTCCCCTTTGTTTTATTCCTGTCAATTCGTTCAAAATGCTGTTCGAATTTTTTACTGATTTGTATGCACCCTTCAAGGCATTTATTAATTCTTCTATAGTTCTTGGTATTGAAATCTGCTTTATTCTATTCTGTAACTTTGAATCTAACCTTGAATTGAATATAAAGTAAAAAAATGAATTCTGTTTTTCTACTGGTATAGTCTGTGCTACAATTTCCAAATTTTTTATGAAATTTGTTAATTCATCTTTCTTTCCCGTGAAAATTGGGACCAATTTTATTATTGCAGTCAATTCATTGATTTCCATATTTGCCATTATTATCGCCTTTTTTTTATCAATATTAGTTTTCTTATTGGAGTGTTGCTCCAATATGTCTAAAGCTTCCTTTTTCAAATTTTCAAATTCTACTTTCTGATATTCAGTGGGTTTTAGTTTCAGAAAATCGTCTTCCAAATTATTTATTTCTGTGTTCTTTACAGATATTGTGTCCACTGAATATGGTCTATTCAATGATTTCTTCGCGTTTGATATCAGTATACGTAGACTCTCTAATATAGAATCCATACCAATCGCCTATGAAATTATTTCTTTATGCTTTTTAATAATTTTTATTTATTTAATTCTTATTTTTCTTTCTAAAATATAAAAATAATTTTTTCATATTATGTAAATAGTCTGAATTATCTTCTAAAAAATTCTTTAAACTTGATATTTTTAGTAATATTGTTTTTTTTATATTATATTGTATGTATTTTATTAAAAACACACATAATAGTATTGTTATTATTACTAATATTGTTTTTAATATATAATTTTTTAACATTCTATTTAAAAAATATTTTTTTTTTTTTTTTTTTAATTTTTTCTTTTCTTTTTATTTTTCTTGATTGTTTTTATATTTTCCTTAAGGTTATTTATCTCCCTGATTAACGAGGATCTTATTTTTTCATTCTCTTCATATGTTAGTTGGAATGTTTTCACGTTCAGGTCCTTTTTCGTCCTGGCTAGTATTCCCCCTCTAGATTTGTTTGTATTTGGCAGTGGGAATATTGGATATTTAGGTTCTTCTTGCTTCTTCTTCAATTTTAAAGGTTTTGGACCTATGGAAAGGATTTCCGGCTTCTTCGCGTTGCTCTGTTGTTGCAAAAGTTTTGCCCACCTCTCCTCGGCTTCTTCGACTTCCTTCAAAATTACTTCTAGTGGAGTATCCATTAAATTCTTAGAAAGGAATAGATCTTTTTTTTTTAAAGGATAAAACTAAGCATAAGCTATATATGTTTTATCCTTGTTCTCAAAACTCCTAGATTAATTTACACATGCGTATCCCAACAAGCAAAATAAAAATGCTGTAATTTAGAATCGCATGTATAAAAGAGTGGCAGGATCGCCATGTAATAAATAAAAAGACTTATTCTTTTTACGATCAGAATAATAATGATAATTTATTCCTGTAAATCTTTGTTCTTATATACTATACATTTTCTAATTCTATGAGTGACTTTCTAAACTCACTCAATAACTTAAATTCTACTCAAATAGTTAAAATAAAAGTACACTCAAATATTCTGCTGCATCAAACATACACCAGTTGTGTTCTAGTTAGCACTTGTTCTGAACTCCCATCACTAGGGTCAGATTTCAAGAGTGACTTACTTTACAACAGTGACATACTTCAGAAACTGAAAGTGTAATGACCAACAACAACAACACACACAAAGTAAACAAATATGCGGTTTGTTCAAAGTAATAATTTGTCATAGTTTAATGCAACCAAATGTGTGACTGCACTTGAATTACTTAAGAGTATGCATTTGTACTCTACAATATGCATACACTACAATATAAGGAAGTATCTTACCAGCAAAAAAATATTATGAAATTTTATGTGGATCGGTCCATAATTGACCCTACCCCTCATATAAAGACCCTCCATAAAATTACTATAACGCTTATTACTGGCTTAAAAATACGACTTAAGCTATGAAATTTAACAGAAGTAAGTTTTATACTAGCCAAAATCTCTTTACCAAATTTCCCAGAAATAAGTTTTTTACTAGGCAATATCGCTCTACCAAATTTTATGTGGATAGGTCCATAGTTGACCCTACCCCCATAAGAAGTCCCCCATAAAATATCTTTAATGCTCATTACTGGCTTAAAAATCGGATTATAGCAATGAAATTACACAGAAGTAAGATTTATACAAGTCAAAATTTACCAAATTTTATGTGGATCGGTTCACAATTGACCTTCCCCCCATATAAGGTCCCCTTCAGAAAACGACTTTAACGTTAATTATGGGCGTAAAAATACTAATATAGAGAAGAAATTTGACATAAGTATGTATCTTAGGAACCAAAACCTTTCCACCAAATTTTATGTCGATCGGTCTATAATTGACCCTACCCCCAATATAAGGTCCCCTCCATAAAAATACTTTAACTCTCATTACTGCCTTAAAAATACGAGTATATCAATGAAATTTCATAGAAGTAAGTTTTTCACAAGCTAAAATCTCTTTACCAAATTTTATGTGGAACAGGCCTTAATTGACCCTAACCCCAACATAAGGTCCCTATCAGAAAATACTTTAAGGCCCATTACTGGCTTAAAAATACGAGTATAGTAATAAAATTCGACTCAATTAAGTTTCTTGCCAGTCAAAAACTCTTAACTTAATTTTATGTGGATCGAGCCTTAATTGACCTACACCCATATAATGTCCCCATCAAAAAAACGAGTAAAGCAACAAAAAACGAGTAAAGCGACGAAATTCGATATAAACCTGAGCTGTAGGAACCAAGAACGTTCTACAAAATTTTACGGAGATCGGTCTATAATTGACGCTACCCCCATATAAGGCCCCTTCAGGAAATGACTTTAAAGCTCAGTACTGGTTTAAAAATACTAGTAGATTTATGAAATTCGACATAATCGAGTTTCGTGTAAGCTAATATCTCTATCTCTTTATAGGAACCGAAATCTCTCTATCAATTTTTATGAGGATCAGTCCCCCATATAAATTCCGCCCCAGAAAAAAACGCGAAAAATACGAATACCGCAATGCAACTCGACATAAACAATTTTGATTTAAACTCTCACTACCATATTTTATGACTTTAATGCTCCTTAATGGCTTCAAAATACAAGTAGATCGATGAAATTTTAAACAAATAAGGAACTGAAATCTTCCTACAGACTTTTATGAGAATTGGTCCATATATGTATGTATAAATACCCCTATGTATAAATACCCCTATAAAAATTAGCACTGTCAATAGTACAACCCCCATCAATGGACCCCTTTCAAATCTTACCCTGATGTTCTTATTGATATCGATATATAATAATAAAATGTTCAAAATATTAAAGTTCATTTATATATCAGTGATTTGATGGTGGGTATAAAAGATTCGGCATAGCCGAATATAACACTCTTACTTGTTTTTTTTTTTTTTTTGTTAATTGGATAATCCCGCCATGACATCCTAATATTAGTCGTCAATGTAAAAAACATCTTGTTCACGTTAGGCGGTGTTCACGAAGGAAGAGCAGATCGCGTTCTTGCAAGCTCGTCTGCCTGTTCATTGCCGTACAACCGACCCAGCATTGACAGATCCTTCTTGCATTGTCTAAATAATTAGGAAGTAGTAGTATATGAGTTTAGTGAGAGAAGTGCCGCTTGACTATCGACAAAGATTCCTATATTGCCGTGAATACTGAGGTCATGTAATACCATACAGGCTGACATTATCGCAAAAGTTTCAGCCTGAAAGACACTACAGTTGTTGGGAAGACGGAAGGATATACTTACCCCAGCTTCTTCACAGAAGACACCAGAACCAACGCCGCAGTTCATTTTAGAACCATCTGTAAAGATTCTGGTAGTATATTCGCGAAATAGATTACCTCTACACCAGAGAAGATCAATATTGCCATTACATAGCACACGTGATAGGATAAAAAAAATTCTGCTGACGCTAAGTTTATACACATACACTTCTTTCTCTTCTTAAAATGAGCAATATCAGTTGGTTTGCTCTCAACCTGAAAAACAAAATCAAATCAGTTGCTGATCAGCATTTGTCGAAGCAAGGTCTGTGCGCGGCGTTTTTAAAATACACACAGAAATACAACAACAAAATTTTGAGAAAGCCTAATTAATGTAGGAGAACATGGGAGAATAGTTGATAGTTTTTTATATATAGACTTTGATATACGCTGGCTGTCAAAATCCATAATAAATATTTGACAGTTAGCATATACTTTATAGTCATTTTATTGATATACTTTTATTTTGAATTGAATTTTGTTCTCTGCTGCTTTATCAACACAAATAAAACTATGGTAGTCTATGGTAGTATGTGTTTGAGCATCTCTGCTCTACACCATTCGCTTCTGGAAGGAACTCTGACTTTGAACACTCTATCAAAGTCCGTGTGTGGGGTAATATTGTCGGATGGTTGGTTCAAGATTGGAGGTAACAAGCTTAAAACCTTAGCGTGTCCATATGTTCTTGATCTCCAACTTCCGGATGAGTTAAGCCTTACTGCGCTGCAAGCAGATATGGCCATTATGTGCAGATCTATGGGTAGGATGTGCAATATAGTGTTCAGAGCTTCTGAAGGACTAGTTCTTATAGCACCTGTTATCCCAATGCATGTTGATCTCTGAACTTTGAATAGTTGATCCACAACAAACTTCTTCTTAGTTGAAGACCACCATACAAGAGATCCGTATGTAAGAATAGGTCGTACTATCGCTGTGTACATCCATTTAACTATGTTGGGACTAAGTCCCCATTTAATTCCAAACATCTTACGACAGGTATAGTAGGCGACCGTTGCCTTCTTGACTCTGTGCTGGATGTTGAGTTTCCATGATAATTTGGAGTCTAGAATAGTTCCTAGATATTTGGCATTGTTTGATAAGGGGACATCGCGGTTTTTTAACCGTGACAGGTTGAAGCTTGGAATCTCGTTCTTTGTTGTGAATAGTACCAGTTCTGTTTTGCTTGGATTTACTCCTAGACCACTGTCTGTGGCCCAGTTACTGAGTAGCACCAGAGCACCAGACATGATATCGCTAATCACGTCTGGGAACAATCCTGATACCAGTATCACATCGTCGTCCGCATAAGCAACGACCTTTATCCCTCTGTTGTCCAGTTCCATTAGAATCGTATTAACAACGATAAGCCAAAGTAGTGGAGATATTACACCGCCCTGAGGTGTGCCTCGTTCAACTTGTTTGGACTTAACGCTATTACCAAGACTTGCAGTAATTATTCTAGATTTCAACATAGTTACCAACCAGTTGCTGATATAATCTTCAACATCCAGATTAACGAGAGCTTGATGAATTGCTGAAGTATTTACGTTATTGAAGGCACCTTCTATGCCTAAGAAGGCTCCCATAGTGTATTGTTTGAATTCGAGGGATCTTTCTATAACTCTTACAACCTCATGTAGAGCTGTCTCAGTAAATCGTCCTTTAAGGTAGGCATGTTGACTGGTTGAAAGCCGTGATGAGCTCTCTAGCCGTTGCCTAATATGTGAGTCGATGAGTCTTTCCAGCGTTTTGAGCTGAAAAGATGAAAGACTAATTGGACGAAAGTCCTTCGCATTTTCATGACTCCTTTTGCCAGCTCTGGGAATAAAAACGACCTTAACCTTTCTCCAGTTTACCGGAACATGATTGAGAGAGAGGCTGAGCGTGTATATTCTATGAAGTCAGGGGATGATATATACTTTTGCACTTTGTAGCATCTTCGGCAAAATACCATCAGGCCCTGGTGATTTGAAAGGGGAAAAGCTATTAATCGCCCACGAGATTCTATCATAAGAGATGATGTTTTTATTTATTCCCGTTAGAGTCCTACTGTCAGTGAAGATTTCCTTGACAGCATCTTTGCAGAAAGGGAAGTGAGTATTCAGTAGGATGTCAAGAGATTCTGCCGAGTGTCGTCCTTTCTCTTAATATAGGTTGGATTAGATTTGCCTTTAGCAGGAATTTTGCTAAGTCTAGCAGAGTCCTTTGTGTTATCTATAGATTCGCAGAAACTTCTCCAATCAGTTCTTCTTGGGTTCCTAAAGACCATTTTTTCCGTCGAGTTTTGTAGTATAATATCGAAGAGGATCCAATTGTGATCTGAAAAAGATTTTTCAATGAATACCCTCCACCTATCAACTGATATTTTAGATCTATCGCTAATGAGTGTCCAGTACTTCCTCCCACCCATTACGGGCATGAGATCGCTCACTTAGTCTGGTGGTGCTGTCTTCTCGTGTGCCATATAGCTTGAGGCAATCATGAAGCTTCTGTTGTGCGGTAGCTCGACCTTTGCAACTGTTAGGTCTTCTCAGCTAAGCTGTGTACAAAGAAAAATGTTAATCGATTTTTTAGCAATTAGACATGATCGTGGCCTACCATTACTTCTTGCATATAGTATGTTGTATGTAGATGCTGGAAACCCTTTAACTTCTGAGTCCGTGACCCAGGGTTCTTGAACCAGGCAAATGTCCAGCTTCTCCTCAGCTAGGAGAACCCGTAGGTTGTCTGAAGCACACTTTGAGTGCTTCAAATTAATTTGCACTATCTTCAGTGCCATTTCCAGGTTTATCAGGTGGATCGGAGAGTTTTATGCCAGTGAGCAGAGAGTTGGCAGCTTCCATCTCATGTGTCTCTTCACTCCCCGATTTTGTCGGCCCGATTTTGTCATCTGTGCGGATGACAGCCCAGTCATTCATGTGTATGTTGGGCTTAAACCTAACCATACATCTCTAATCTTAGTGATGCACTTGCTGAGGAACTCCTTTGAGAAAAAGGTACATATTCATGAAAAAATTATATTACAAATGTATGGATCGTTGTTGCGAAAGGATAATTCTACTCAGGTGGAGTAGTTTTCAATATTTGGCCATAATGTAGTAGCCGCCGGATGGGTAAATACCTCATATGGGTTTTGTTATATAAAGCGTGTCGGAACAGACTTTTTAGTTAATCTCCTTATCTACATAGTGTATATATAAAACAATATTATTTAATTTGTTAACATTAAATAGATTTCAAAATGACGTAGAAAACAGCTTCCGCCAGCCGGGTAAATACTTCATATGCGTTTCTTTATATTAAGTGTTCCGGAAGAGATTTTTAGTTAATCACGTTATCTACACAATTTTAATATAAAACAAGTAAGAGTGCTATATTCGGCTGTGCCGAATCTTAAATACCCTTCACCATAGTGTATTTTAAACATCTTTTATAAATTTTAAATTTGTTCCCGACTACATTATTATTACATCAAAAGCTAAACAAAAAGAACAACAAGAACAGTGCTAAACGAAATAAAACACAAAATACACAAGGCATCTAAACCAACCGACATCTAAACATACATAACGAAAAACACAGAAAAACAAAAACAAAAATAACAACGCAATGGTACTCTTTTGTAAATGCGCTTAGCTATAGACAGTGTGTTTTCTATACACTTATATGCGCTTAACACTAGCAATACGTTGTTGTTGTTCTTAACAGTATACAAGCAAGAGTAGAACAACAACACTTTCGTATTCATTGCTGGTAAACATTGACGAGACGTAGATTTTGTTTTTGTTTATCGTAAAAAATTGTTTTAAAAAGCACTTGGAAAAAAAATGTGTTAGTTTTAAATATCAAACTTACATTATTCGCATAAAAATTATTGTACAATAACTCACAATCTACTCTCATATAATTGAAAACGTTTTAAATACTTTTTTCTATTCATTAAAAAATATATTTGCAAAACAAAAGGGAAAATTATTTTATTTTAACAAAAAATGCAAATCATATTTTTTGCTGTGCATTTTTTTGTATGTTTGGATTCCAAACATACAAAAAAATACACAGCCGAATAAAACCAAATACATCTACACACACGCGTGTACATCTTTTTCTAGATATAGTGTTGTTGACATTTTTTGATGAAATTTTCAGAGGTTGTCTGGGATTTTTGCTCACATTTCGTTTACTTACCGACCGATTTTGCTGATTTTAAATAGCGATCTTCTCGAAAGCATGTCTAATAGAATTATTGAAGATTCGGATCTCGCCGATATCTGGGGTCCTCAAAAAACTGATTTCAACAGACGGACAGACAGACGGACATGGCTTAATCGACTCCGCTACCTATAAGGATCCAGAATATATATACTTTATAGGGTCGGAAAATTATATTATAGAAATTACAAACGGAATGACAAACTTATATATACCCTTCTCACGAAGGTGAAGGGTATAACTAGCTAGTATCCGGTGTGCTTCGCTACCCCAACCAAAATAAATACATAACCAAAAAAATTATTTATTTAGTTACTCAATTATAAAATTTTTCTTAAAAGTTTATTATAATTTCTTTTGATGATAATATATTTCATTTAAATTCTGAAATAATAGATTAATGATCTATTTATTTCTTACTTGCAAAAATTTAATATATACTTTTATTCTTAAAAAATAATTCATATTGTTATGCGTTGCTATATACAATATATTTTGTTTTACCCACTTAAAGATTTTGAAAATTTTAACCACAATAGTTTTCAAGATTACCAATATGTTACATATGAGAGATGCCAAAAAAGTTATTGTAAGTTCGCCAATTTATATCTATCTATGAAAAATTGGAATTATCTAACAGTTTTAATTATTTTAATTATTTTATTTAATTCATATATATATGGTGTCAAGCCCCCCATTAATTTTCTAAATGTCGAAGTTATTCATATAGAATTTGAAGATTCTAGATCTAATAGATTCTCATATAAACGAATTTTTCTATTTTATTTAAATGGGGGCTCCAAGCCCCCATAGTAGTCCGCCAATTTAATATCCAACATGTTTACATGAATGTTAAAATTATTTGTGCAAAATTACAAGATTCTAACTGTAACAGTTTCCAAGATAACGAATTTTTGTATTTAATTTATATGGAAGAAGCCACGCCCCCTAACGCTAGTCTGCCCACTTTTTATCCTAAATAATCATATTGACATTAACTTGCCTCCGAAAAAATTTGACGACTCTAACTGTCATATTATTCCAATATAAACAAATTTATTTATTTAATATATATGGGAGGTACCGCTCCCATCATGGGTAGTCCGCCAATTTATTACCCAAAATATTTACATGGATGTTGAAGTTATTAATGTAAAATTTTAAGATTCTAACTGTAATTGAGTCCAAGATAAACGAATTTTTGTATTTAATTTATATGGGAGGTACCACGCCCCTAACGCTAGTCCGCCAAATTTTTATCCTAAATAATCATATTGACACTAAAGTGGCTCGACAAAATTTGAGGACTCTAGCTGTTATCTTATCTCAAGTTCCAGGCTTGTATGAAGGAAAAAAATTTTATCCTACAGGCCGTCCCCCCTAGAATTGTTCTATGAGTTATAAAAATAAGTCGTGCAAAAAAATAGGTCAACAGGATTACCTTAACTGGTGCCGCAACGGCTCTGAAGATGCATTTACAGTTTTCATAAAAGTTTTTTCATTAAACAATTTGTTTTGTATTTTATTGTCAAAGAATCGTAATGTACACAGAATTAGCGTTACAAAAGGATAAAAAACACAAAAACTGGTTGAAAAATGTAAAAGTTATTAAAAATTCCCCAGGCCATTATCGTGTCTCAAAGCACTTGAATTCGAAATGTGTTAAAAAATGAACAATTATTTTAAAATATTCTAATAAAACAATTGAATTACTTAAAATACATCTGTAGTTACTTGAATATGAGTTTTTGTCCTTATAGAATAACGTAAACCTGTTCTCAGCTATGATCGAAAAATTTTGATATTTTTAACGGTCGTTTTAAAATTCAAATTTTAGTTTTTTGATACTTTGTTAAACAATTTTCCATATTTTTGGGAGAACTAATAGGGATTTATGGACAATAGATTAGGTAATAAAACAGTAAAAAAATTAAGTCAATACCTCTTATAGTTTGCTGTACCTGCATTTTGAATTCAGCGGATTTCGAAAAAAACGCATTTTTATGTAATATTTTGCAAAATTAGCCTTTTTATTATATTGTTGCGTATTTTAAATGGAATCCTTTTGTAACTTTATTAGTACACATATTTCTAAATAAAAATCAAGAGTTTCATGCAATTTGGACGCCATTAATCCATAAATTTTAAAGGTCAAAGGTGAAATTTTGTAATATTTGCATTTTTTGTTGGAAAATAGTCGAAATTGTTTCTATTTTTAGGTAGATTATCATAAAACTTAACAAATTTATTTATTAACAACCGATATTTACAACAATAGTGAAAAATAAATTAAAAATAATAAATTAAATTAAACGGCCTCGGGGTCAAAAGGACCCCAATGTTTAAAAAACATGCCAATTTGGACATATTTCAATAAAACCCGTTTGCAATCCCATTTTAAGGGTTAAGGTGCTCTGAGACACGATAATGGCCTGGGGAATTTTTAATAACTTTTACATTTTTCAACCTATTTTTGTGTTTTTTATCTTTTTGTAACGCTGATTCTGTGTACATTAAGATTATTTGACAATAAAATACAAAACAAATTATTTAATGACAAAACTTTTGTGAAAACTGAAAAAAATGCATATTTCCCCCTTGTAAATGCATCTTCAAACTTTTTTGCACGACTTATTCGAAACTTAGTTTTTTTGGTGCACTCTAATATAGATATTAGAGTGCTACATATTTGTATACATACCAAAAATTTGTATACATACCAATTATGCCATTATTTAAATAAAATTATATTTGTTTACGAGATGCTTGGTATTTTCAGATTTTTTACATAAATAATTCAAAATATTAACGAAGTTTTTCTCCGTTTAACGGACATTTTTCAATATAAAAATGTAAACAATAACATACTTTGACAGCTACGAATTAAGAAAAAATTATCAGCTGATTGAATAACACCACCTTATATGAATTCGCCTTGTAAAAATGTAAACAATAACAAACTTTGACAGCTACGTAAACCAGTCGAATTAAAAAAATGATCAGCTGATCAGCTTTTTAGTATTATATAATTTGATCCCTGCTTCAGTTTTCGTTAAGTTTAGGCTTCGCTTGGGCTACGGGCACAAAGTATATAGAGATGTCACTTTTGAAATTTAAAAACATTTGTTTGAATTTGAATAGTTTGGTTATAAGAGGTACTGTGTCTCTCATAAGTATTCGAATTTAGGTAAACTATGAAAAGAAACCAAATTTAATAATATATTTTGTGTGCTAAAAAATAAAATAATTTGTTATATGGTTTAGACAGTCCTTAGGTTTGATATCACGCCTTTTAAAACTTGAAAAATTTACATTTACTTAAATTAGCTTTTTTTAAAAAAGTCCATAAAATTGTCTCACAAAAGTATACGAATTTTTCCTGTATTTTATATTTTATCATATAATACGAAACACAAATTTTTGAATCGAATGGTTTTCATGCTTTAAATTGTTTTAAGCGGTTACTATCAACAGAAATGATATATTTTTAGCCCATCTGGGGATTTGTACCCTTTTTTATGTAATATCATTAAAATGGTGATTTTTGGCAAAATTTTTAGTATTTTTTCTTTTTTTCCACAAGAATCTGTATTTAAACAATCCAATTTATATTACATATTGATATTATTATTCTGTCGCTAATTCAATATATTGGAACTTAAGTCCATTTTCATAATACAAGGGTCAAAAATTTTCGAGGACAGTTTTCTTGTATATATTCTTTTAGATATCAGCTTTTATATATTTTAAGTTTTCAATGTATTGTGGGAGTGTACAACTCCAAAACATGCCTCGAAGAAACACCATTCAATATGGTAGTATCATTATTTTTATATAGCAATGACGTCCATGCTGCATGCCACTATATCATTATGATCAAACTCAAAAATATCGATATCAGTTTAAATATTGATTACTATGATCAAAATAAACCCAAAATTTTGGACTTACAGTGTTATTGTAATGGGCAACATAAGCGTGAAAGTTACGAATAGTAAAAACTGAAATCTACTGTATAGGATGGCGTTTTGTAATGGCATGTTTTGGAATTGTATACCGATATAATGTATTGAAAATTTAAAATATATTGGTGCTAATATGTACATGAATGTATACTAGCCAACTTTGTCGGAAAATATCGACCCTAGTGGTACGAAAAGGGACTTAAGATCCATACAATTCAATTAGAAACAGAAGAACGACACCAAAAATACATCTTGGAACTTTCAAGTACAGATCCTTTAACAAAAATAATTATTTTTATATACCTAACGGGGTCTATTAAATCCCAATATTAACGTTTGGTTTTATTTCTGAAAAAATAAAAAAATTGCAAATATGGTAAAAAATCGACATTTTTATGATATTACATGAAGAGATGGTACAAATGCTCCAAAATTGTGGAATAAATTGGCAAAAATATACAATTTCGGTTGATAGTAACCCCTTAACACAATTTTAAGCAAAACCCACTCGTTTATAATTTTTGTGTTTCGTGAAATATGGTGATATACGAAATACAGGAAAAATTCGAATACTTTTGTGAGGCAATTTTATGGACTTTTTTAAAAAAGTTAAATCAATTGAGGTAAATGTAATTTTTCTAAATTCTAAAGAGTGTGATATTACTGCTTAGGACTCTCTAGACAATATAACAAAATGAATTATTCATTTCACACACAAAAAATATTATTAAATTAAGTTTCTTTTCAAAGAATAACCAAATTCAAATACTTATGTGAGACACTGCATATAAAATACAGCTAAAAAAATCATTGAAATCGTTTTGTGCGAAAGAGGGGGAATAGTTTTTTGCTCGTGACGCCTCAGTATACACTATGCTATTCGGAACTGGTCGAAAATTTAATTACAAAATTTGTACCAACTAACGAAGCAAGTTAAATAAAAGTTTTTAAAAATATTATTAACATTTCCTTACTTTTGTTTTACAATATAAAAAAATCTGTTTTACACAATAAAAAAATCCAAAAAATACATTTACTGCTAACCGAGACATAAAAACCGGATAACACGGTTAACCAAAAATCGATGTTTTAAAAAAAATGGTTCACAATAACCGAAATATGCAATTTGTTTTTCTGTTAACACTAATGACAAACCTTTAAATTTATTGACACATTGCATACAATTTGAATATTGTTTTCCAACAATTTTTTTCATAATCTTAGTTTTTTTAATAAAATTATTTTATTTTTGTTAATTTATTAGGGTTAACACCGAACACCTAACACTCTACATGAAAAATTCCATAAACTCATTTTCATTTTATTTTAGGCATTTTAAACGAAAACTTTGAAATCTTCTTGTGAGAAATAAATTGTGTTAATTTTATACGATAAAGATCTAATATATAACATCACCAATTATTTATTAGTCGGTTAGGTTGAAAGGAGAATGTACATATGTTTGTTCTTTTTGTTATACATAAGTATGTACATTAATGCATACATATGTATGTATATAAAATGATATCCCTAATTTACTAAGAAAAAATTTATTATTATCGGTATAAAAGCAATTTTTTTTGAAAACAATTTTTTCACAAATTAACCATTTCTATCTAATTTTGGCTTAATTTTTTAAATCCCATGACATGTTTAAAACTTATTAACAGAATAGTAATATGTCATAAAATATTAAAAAGCATTCTTCTCTAATCTACTTATAGAAACAAAATATATTTTATTTTATAAAAGACATTTTTCTCTCCCAAAATTTATATAAATAAATATATTTTCAGTGTATTTGTTGCTTACATTAATTAGCATATTATTTAATTTTTGTAAGATTAAATTTTTTTTGTTTTGATTTCTTGCTGTTGGTAAGAAATGTGTGCTCATATTGAAGAGACCCACAAAAAACTTTCAGTTTAAAACTTGAGTTCTTCAGAGTGTGTTAACGGTAAAATTTAAAATCAAGTTGTATAACTAAATCAAACACGATTAACATATTTAATTATAATTAAATACTTAAGGTTAGATTAATACATAGTTTTTACTTTTACTTTTAACATAAATATTTTAATTTAAAAATTAAATTTATATGTATAAAATTCAAAGTGAAAAACAAATATTTTAAATGTGTTGTAAAAAAAAAATAAATTTTGAACAAAATAATTTAACTAATAATAGAAAATGAGTTCTTTTAGCACTGAATAGCACACAATGGTGGAATTTCTAAAAAAGGGTAATGAAGCTAATTTGAAAAGATGGGGACATACCTTGAACGGTAAAATTTTAAATGTGTAACTACATGTTTATAAATAAGACATATTGGGCATATGAAAAATTTAAAGTACTCAGTAAATAGTTACATTGAAATGAAATAAGTGTAAATCTACTTTTCAACGCATATTTACGTTCTACGATGGGTTAAAAATGCTTACTGAAACAATTAATTACAAAATAGGAGTTAAAAAACTTGCGCCATAGAACACGAACCTGGCTTTCAAAATAAGTACTTACATACAATATATGTATGCATGCATACCTACAGAAATTGTTGTAGGGAAAATGGTTTTTAGTCGATTTGTAGTGAACTTTAAAATTTTTTAATTTTTTTCTAGTTAATTAATTTCTAGTGTCCGACCGAACGTTCGGGTACGTGTTCGGAGTTCGGTAAAAAGTGAGGTTCGGCCAATGTTCGGTGTTCGACGAAATTTTGACCAAACACCGAACGCCGAACTTTTTATAAAATGTTTGAAAATTTGTTTACAGAAGTAACATACATCTTGGCTGTACAATAAATTTCCGATATACATAGGTGCAAAACGCCTTTTTAAATGTTGTTTTTTTCGGCTGATTTGAAAAACTGTTAACCAGAAAGTGATTAAAAAGCTAAGAAAAGAGAAACATTTAATTTGAATTATCTAGTTTCGATTATAAATCTTTGATCTCATTTGTAACATCTAGATCCTTATTCTCAAACGATATAGACATGTCTGTCAGTAGCTTGAAAGAACGATAGGACCTCAACTATTGTTGCAGTTTGATTGGTATTCATGGACATGCCTTTAGAAAATTACTAACGTTCATAACATGCTTAAAAATACTAGTATTTCTATGATATTATACTTAAATTTTTTATGAACAAAAATTTCACATAAATCTGCAAATTGAAATTTGCAATTGTGTTAAGTATTGTAAATATATTATCTTTATATTATATATATTTTTCATTTTTTTTGGAAACTCTATAATTTTACTAATTCGATAAAATTCATTTTTATTTCGATACGTTTGTATTTAAAACGAAATTTTGATCACATTGGATTATAATATGATCATGTATAACAATATTATGATAAATACAAAAATATCATGATGAAATATTTTGATGGTATTTAATCATAATATGTTATTTTAAATAGACTACAATCATAATTTTAACCACAACCATGTTTTTCTCTGCATGCTCTTACAGAGAATTATATCATTGTAAATAAATCGTTAAAAACCAAAAATAAAAGTATTAAGATATGTATATGCATTTCACAAAAGTGGTTTGTTATTAGAAATTTATCACTCTGGAATTCGGAATTAGTTGATAATTGACACAATTGCCAATTCTCAAAAAATCTTCCGAATGTTCATATTTTGGTTTTAAATGTTATAAATTTATTACTTTTTAATCATAGATGCGTTTTTCATTAAAGAAAAATGTGCGTGTTCACCGAACTTTAAAAACCGAAAAAAGTTCGGGTTCGGCCGAACTTTCAAATTTACCGAAGTTTGGGTTCGGTACCGAACGAAATTTTGAGTTCGGTCGGACTCTATTAATTTCTGTAACCCTTTTCATGGTTTTGTCGAATATATTCGACATTACAATAGACTCTGATTTAAGGCATTTTTGAGTATAATCTTTTTAATTTTTCTCTTTTAGATGAAACTTTATTATATTTTAAATTTATATTTTGGCAGATCTTCCATATTTTTAAAGTATTTTAAAATCAGGTTTTAAGAAATTATCACTAACTAGCTAATACACGGTGTGCTTCGCTACCCCAACCAAAATCTATATGTAAGTATAAAATTCTAACGTTACTGACTGACTGATTCATCATCCCACAGCCTAAACGGTTGAAGTTAAAGAGCTGAAATTTAGATAGGAGATTGGTCTCACACCGAATAGATCCACTAAGACGGGATTTTTGGAAATTCGAATGTTTAGGGGGTAAAAAAGGTAAAAACGGGTAAATTCGGTAACTTCATATCTCCTAATCTAGACAAGATACAAAAGCAGTTAAAAGCTTATCGTCGTTCACTTAAAAAATTAGAGGACAGGTGTCTGGTACTTTTTTCAAATTTGACCCCTTTAGGGAAAAACGGGTAAAAACTGAATTTTGGTACTTTTTTTGCACCCCATGTATCTTTTAAATCAAAGAACATACAAAAAATATTTTTGGCTTATTCATAACTTAACGAAAAAATAAAAATACGTATTTAGTACTTTTTGGATATTCGAACGCTTAAGGGGTGAAAAATGTACTTACTTTTTGCATAAAAGGGGACTTTTTTGTACGTTTTTGTACTTTTTGAAATTTCTATAATATTGAACCTAGAAACATAAATTTAAGCATGTAGGCCCGGATTAGGTAACGACCCATAAAGGGGGACATTTTTGATAATTTTTCGTTCCTCAAAAAGTACTTTTTAAACCTAGAAGCATGAAAAAATTTACTTTTTGATTTTTTGCGTAATATTTAACCTAGAAATGTGAAATTATACATGTATTGCCCGGATTATGTCAGAACCTAAAATAGAGAACATTTTGGTACTTTTCGTAAATTTCTATAATATTGAACCTAGAAACATGAAATTAAGTATGTATGGACCGGATTAAGTGAGATCCGAAAAAATTATACATGTATTGCCCGGATTATGTCAGGGCCTCCAATAGATAACATTTTGGTTCTTCAAAAGGTACGTTTTATATTTCTACAATTTTGAACATAGAAACACGAAATTAAGCATGTATGGCCTGGATTAAGAGAGATCCGATAAAAGGGGTATTTTTGGTACTTTTAGGTTCTTCAAAAGGTACTTTTGGAAATTTCTATAATATTGAACATAGAAACATGAAATTCAGCATATGTGGCCCGGATTAAGTGAAATTCGATAAAAGGGGTATTTTTGGTTCTTCGTAAGGAAAGAAACGTGAAATTAAACGTGTATGGCCCGGATTAAGTGAGAACCCAAAAAAGGGGACTTTTTGGTACTTTTTTGTTCATAAAAAGGTCGTTTTAGAAATTGTTATAATATTGAACCTAGAAACATGAAATGAAATATGTAGAGCCCGGATTAAGTGAGAACCCATAAAAAGGGCCTTTTTGGTATGAATGTACTTTAAGAAATTTTCATAACATTGAATCTAGAAGCATAAAATTAAGTATGTAGAGTCCGGATTACATGAGAACATATAAAAGCGACATCTCTTGTTGTACAACAACATCTAAAACATACACATGCATTTTTTTTGGAATAATGCAAGAACGTGTCAAAATAAAATTTCTCTTGTTGTACAACAACATCTACAACAAACACATGTATTTTGTTTTTGGAATAATGCAAGAACGTGTCAAAATAAAATTTCCTTTAACAACAAAGTGAACAAAATATAAAATATTACTTTTATGTTGAAAATATTAAGAATTTAATTATATTATTATATATTATACAATATATAACACTTATCAACTATTTTTAAACCACTTTTAATTCACTTTTTCAACATTTTACAAATTTTAACAAATAGCAAAACACAATTTAAAAATGGCGACATAAACAATGTTAGCATTTTCAAAACAAACTTTGACAACTAATTTCATTTTTCTAGTTAAAAAAATAGTCAGCTGTTCAAGTGAGGCTACTTTATTAATTTACTTTGGCCCGTATTAAGTAAGAACCCATAAAAGGAAACTTTTTCGTTCTTCAAAAGGTACTTTTTAAAATGTAGACCCAGAAACATGAAATTAAGCATGTATGTGACAGATTAAGGAGACCCTATAGAAGGGAGACTTTTGCTACTTTATCGTTCTTCAAAAGGTACTCTTTGAATTTTCTAAAATACCGGTAGTACAACATTAAGAAATAGAAAGGTTACCAAAATTTTACAATGCCTATAAAACGGCTCCCTTACAATGTAGCGGGTTATAAGCTAGTAAATACATAATAACCAAAAAAAATTATTTATTTAGTTACTAAATTATAAATATTTTCTTAAAAGTTTATTATAATTTCTTTTGATGATAATATATTTCATTTAAATTCTGAAATAATAGATTAATGATCTATTTATTTAAAATTTAATATATACTTTTATTCTTAAAAAATAATTCATATTGTTATGCGTTGCGATATACAATATTTTTTGTTACCCACTTAAAGATTTCGAAAATTTTAACCACAATAGTTTTCCAGATTTCCAATATGTTACATATGAGATATGCCAAGAAAATTATTGTAAATTCGCCAATTTATATCTATCTATGAAAAATTGGAATTATCTAACAGTTTTCAAGATATAAGAAATTTTTTACTTAATTCATATATGTGGTGTCAAGCCCCCCATTAAGAGTCCGCCCGTTATTTTCTAAATGTTCACATGAATGTCGAATTTGAAGATTCTAGATCTAATAGATTTTAAGATAAACGAATTTTTCTATTTTATTTAAATGGGGGCTACAAGCCCCCATAGTAATCCGCCAATTTAATACCCAAAATGTTTACATGGATGTTAAATTTATTTGTGCAAAATTTTAAGATTCTAACTGTATGAGTTTCTAAGATAACGAATTTTTGTATTTAATTTATATGGAAGGTGCCACGTCGCCTAAAGCTAGTCAGCCCACACTTTATACTAAATAATCATATTGGCACTAAAGTGGCTCCTACAAAATTTGAGGACTCTAACTTTTTACCCTAAATAATCATATTGACACTAACTTGCCTCCGAAATAAATTGAGGACTCTAACTGTCCGCCAATTTATTACCCAAAATGTTTACATGGATGTTAAAATTATTCATGCAAAATTTTAAAATTCTGTAATAGTTTCCAAGATAAACGAATTTTTGTATTTAATTTATATATATTTTCACATCTTTTGCTCTAAACAGTAAGTTAACGAAGTGATCTGGGAAAACTAAAAATATATTCGTACTCTGTGGACTATAACAAATCGGAATTGGT
>NC_060954.1:28881093-28910614 GCF_022045245.1 Lucilia cuprina
AAAATTAATAGACATCAGTTTTCTGCAGGGGAACTAATAATAACACCGGTATCCATAAAATTATGAATGATTTGTTCATTATTTCCATGATTCCCATTGATCCAAATCTAAAATTAATTTTAAAATGTTATGTGTAATGTTAACTGTTTCTGTATTATATTTACAGTATTAATCAGCAGAATGTAAAATTAAGGGACCGAGTTTTGAAATATTTCACCTTTTATAATTAATTTTCCAACTTACTGACTCTAATTTAACAACGTATACAAGAAAATGACAAAAATGTAAAACAAAATTCCCAATAATAAATAAACATGTCGAAACAAAATGCTATCCAGATAATTTTGGGGTATTCCCGCATTATATGATAGTTAGCTTGTAGCTAGTCTTTAAAAGACGGTTGTTTACTTTCACTGCTGCCAGATTTGACGATTTATCGTCATTTTGACGATTTATCGTCATTTTGACGATTTTCATTGCTAAAAATGACCTTTTGACGATTTTACCCCTAAATTTGCCGATTTTCTTAAAAAGGGATTTTTATAAAAAAAATTTATATATTTTACTATATTACTTAAAAAAATCGACACATTAAAAATATTTTAAGTTTAAAACTAATAAATGTTAATAAAATAAAAAATTATAATCGGGAAAAACAAATTATTTAAGTTTTTACAGAAGTTTAAAATATGGAATAATTATTTTATACCTTTATTTATATTTCAAATTTATCGAAAACATAACTAACCAACATTACAATTTTATTCTTCAATATTTAACGATATTTGCTAAATCCCGAAAATCGCAAATAATTGCCAGTTGGAATAAAATCCCACTTTTTCCGACAGACCGATTCTTAGATTTCATACTGGGATGAGGTCGGACTTTTTTAAAAGCTTATATGAAGTAGGTGATCATAAAGATTAAAGAAGTTATACCAAACATAATTGTTTTACGTGCCCCAAATTCTTTTTGGGTCAGCTTATTGAACCATAGCGCATTGTAACCATAAATTCATTATTATACATGATTAAATTTAATTAAAAGAATACATTTCACTAATATACTGAAAATCATATCACAGTGTTTACGAGAACTCGATATAATGAATTTTGAAATATATTTGTTAATTTATACGTATAATAACTAAAATCAATTGAAATTAATAAAAATAAAAATATCGATTAATAGAAGTATCGATAGTTGAACTAAAGTATAAAAAATACCATTAAATATGTTTATTATCTGTAACAAATAGTTTGATGATTTAATGACGATTTCCAAAATTCTATTGGCGATTTTTTTCACGAAATTTGACGATTTTGCACCCAAATCATCTGGCAACTATGTTTACTTTAATAAATACCAAATTTTGGAACATTTCTACATTACATTGTTGTTCGTTTATAGTCAGTCTACTACAGTTAACAAATCAAATCATAGTAATAGAGAAACAAGAAAACACATGTTGAAATACAATTAATTCTCTTCAGATAATTTTAAGGCACTTCTGCATTACAATATAGTTAGCCTGTAGTTAGTATTTAAAAGTCGGTTCTTTACGTTGCCAAATACAAAATTTAGGGACAACTGCATTGCATTGTAGTTAGCTTATTGTCAGTATGTAAAAGTAAACTACAATTGTCATACCAATGTTGTTGGTATTTTCTATGCAAAAGCTCTATACAACTCATACGTCAATTTTTCATATGTTTTTCGAATGTTGTAAGAAATTTAAGTGCATTATAGAAATTTCTAAAAGTACCTTTTGAAGAACGAAAAAGTACCAAAAAGTCCCCTATTATGGGTTCTCACTTAATCCAGCTCTACATATTTAACTTTATGTTTCTAGGTTCAATATTATAACAATTTCAAAAACTACCTTTTTATGACCGAAAAGTACTAAAAAGTCCCCTATTATGGGTTCTTACTTAGTACGGTCCATACATGCTTAATTTTATGTTTCTAGGTTCTGTATTATAGAAATTTCAAAAAGTACCTTTTGAAGATCGATAAAGTACCAAAAATCCGCTTTTATAGGTTCTCATGTAATCCGGATCCTACATACTTAATTTTATTCTTCTAGGTTCAATATTATAGAAATTTTTAAAAGTACCTTTTGAAGAACGAAAAATTACCAAAAAGTCCCCTATTATGGGTTCTAACTTAATCCGGACCATATATGTTTAATTTCATGTTTCTAGGTTTAATATTAATTTAATATTAATATTAAATATTATATTTAATATAATATTCACGACGTACCTTTTGAAAGAACCTAAAAGTACCAAAAATACCCCTTTTATCGGACCTCACTTAATCCGGTCCATACATGCCTAATTTCATGTTTCTATGTTATCACTTCATCCGGGCCATTCGTGCTTAATTTCATGTTTCTAGGTTTAGTATTATAGAAATTTCAAAAAATACCTTTTGAAGAACGCAAAAGTACCAAAAAGTCCCCTATTATGGGTTCTAACTTAATCCGAGCCATACACGTTTAATTTCATGTTTCTAGGTTTAGTATAATAAAAATTTCAAAATGTACTTTTTGAAGAACGAAAAGTACCAAAATGTTCTCTATTTGAGGATCTCACGTAATCCCGGCAATACATGTTTAATTTCACATTCCTAAGTTCAATATTATGCAAAAAATCAAAAAGTAAATTTTTCATGCTTATAGGTTCAATATTATACAAATTTCAAAAATACTTTTTGAGTAACGAAAAATTATCAAAATGTCCCCTGTTATGGGTTCTTACTTAATCCGGGCCATATATGCTTAATTTCATGTTTCTAGGTTCAATATTATAGAAATTGCAAAAAGTACCAAAAGTACATTTTTCACCCCTTAAGCGTTCGAATATCCAAAAAGTACTAAATACGTATTTTTATTTTTTCGTTAAGTTATGAATAAGCCAAAAATATTTTTTTATGTTCTTTGGTTTAAAAGATACATGGTGTGCGAATAGATCTTGTGGATCTATTCGGTGTGAGATCAATCTCCTGTCCAAATTTCAGCTCTTTAGCTTTAACCGTTTAGGCTGTGGGATGATGAATCAGTCAGTCAGTAACGTTAGAATTTTATATATATAGAATCTATATTAAAAATCTATATTATATGATGCCCAAAATCTCGATTCTCTATCAGCAACTTCCCTGCCAGCAACTCAACTAACTTTAAATGCATTAAAAGCCGACTTTTTCATCAACTAGTTATGATTGATTCTTGGATTATTTTTAATTGAGTCAACTGACTACTTTAACATGGCGATGTCCTACGCAGTAGTCAATTGTCCGACTCTGCATGACTTTTCAACTAGCTTAAAGTTAGTTACTAAAAAATTAGCTTAAAGGCATCTCTTTATTAACTAACTTAAAGTTACTTGCTGAAAAGTCAAGTAATAGTTTACCTTTGTATTCCCTACTGTATTAATTACATTTTAATGAAATATATTTAAAATTTAACTACAAGTTGTCTAAATTAAATTTCGCTTTAATACAAGTTATGATATTAGTTCGTTAAAATTAATAGACATCAGTTTTCTGCATTGGAACTAATAATAACACCGGTATCCATAAAGTTATGAATGATTTGTTCATTATTTCCATTATTCCCATTGATCCAAATCTAAAATAAATTTTAAAATGTTATGTGTAATGTTAACTGTTAATGTAAATAATGAAAACGAGTTTTTGCGTCTTTTCCACGTGCAGAAACACATATTTGTAAACAAAAATAACTCACCACACCAAAAAAATGTTTATTTTGATAAAACAGCTCTTACGGTTTGTTTTATTTTTCGTCGGGTTGTTTTCTTTATGTGCGTACAAAAATTAGCATTTTCTCAGTATTTTTTATGTCCAGCTTTTCTTGTTTTGTCCAGCTTTTTAAAGCCGAATGTCCAGCTTTTTGCAAATCGGAATCTGGCAACCCTAGTCAGGCCCGTGTTATTAACCAACACATAATTGTTCAATTCAACACATAATTGTTCAATCAAGTTGTATATTGTACCTAATAAAGTGTAGTAACAGTGATTGTGATCATATCTTTGCAGAAAGTCATAAGTTTATGTTCTCAATGAAAAAAAAAAAAAAACAATCAAAACAAATACACATAACAATGTCAAAAGATAAAAAAATCAAAAAATATTAAATTAATTAAACATGCGAAATATACCAAATTAATTTCTTTGAATTTTCAATTCTTTTATTTTCTTTACTCCACATTTTAAACTAAAAAATAAACAGTTTTTAATGAAATTTTAGTATTTTGGTTTTTGTAAACAGCTGTTTGTTTTTGATTTTAGTGTTACCACTTTATCGTTTTTTATGCTAAAATCGTTTGAATTTTTGTTTATATGTACAATTGGCTGCACTTAAATTTCTTACAACATTCGAAAAACATATGAAAAATTGACGTATGAGTTGTATAGAGCTTTTGCATAGAAAATACCAACAACATTGGTATGACAATTGTAGCAGCTGCTGACATACAACGCTACAACATCGATTGTGAATTGAACAAATATAAATCAAGATTTTTAAACAAAATTTTATACAAAAAAACATAAGAAATATAAGTTTATATTAAAGCTCAAGCAACTTAAAATGTAAGTGTAGTCCTGCCAGCAATTTTGTAGTCGACTACGAGAAAAATTCACTTCTAGTTTACTTTTACATACTGACAATAAGCTAACTACAATGCAATGCAGTTGTCCCTAAATTTTGTATTTGGCAACGTAAAGAACCGTTTTAAGTTTTTTGAGTTCTGGAAAAATTGTTAATTTCACTGATAGTGAATAACATAACTTATTTTAAAGTATTTTGAATATTTTGTTTTTTTGTTTTTGAAGAATATTTGCTTTTGTACATTTTGTACATAGATAAAACAAAACAGTTATAGACCAATCGTCATAAAATTCGGCATAAAGAATTATAATAAAAATATTTTTATTGCGAGTACAACGATGAAGTAATCATGGAGGCTTTATATATGAGGGACAGATTCAATTGTGTAAAAAAATTATAGGTATAAAACTTATTTTTTGTCAATTTTCATCGCTGTACTCATATTTTTAAGGGGACCTTAATAGGGGGTAGGGTACGTTACCGATAAATCCGAATTAAATTCGGTAGGAAGATTACATTTGTATAAAAGTAGTTTATTTCGAATTTCTCCGCTAAACACGTATTTTTAAGTCAGTAATGAGCGTTAAAATCAATTTTTGAAGGTGACCATATGTGGGGGTAGGGTCAATTATGGACCGATTGCCGTAAAATTTGCTAGAGAGATTTTGGCTTATATAAAACATATTTATGTCGAATATTTTTAAGTCGGTAATGAGTATAAATGTCATTTGGTAGAGAAATTTTAAAAATTTGTGGAAAAATTTAACTCGTTTGCTCTTTACGTTCTAACCCTATCGTGCTTTCAACAGACAGACGGACGGACAGATGAACAGGCGGATGGACATGTTTAGATCGCCTTAGAATTTAATAAGGACCCAAAATATCTACGACCAATGTGTTACAAACGGAGTGACAAAATCAATATACCCCACTCATCTTGGGTATATGTTGGGTATAAAAAGCACTAAATGCACTGTCATAAAATTAGAAAGCTAATCATACGTTTTTAAAACTATTCCTACTTATAAAAAATTAAATCTCACACAGGGAAACCGAAAACATGCCGTAAAAAACTCAAAATATACTCTTAAAATTTAAAAAAAATATGCTCTAAAAATAAAATTTTTCATTATTTTTTAACATTGAAAAGCTCAAAAAGACAGAAATTGTAATGAAATAATAAATGTTTAGTGTCATATTTCATCCTACAAGATTTTTTATAATTGATTCATCTCATAGTTTGAAGAACTAGTTTAATAGAATTCCGTTTTACGTTCAGGTAACCAATAAATAACATGAAACCATTTGGACCCCAAAAAAATATTTCAAACGACAAAGTTTGACACATTTCTACCAATTGTATTCATAGCTTCTAAACTGACATTTTAATCGGTGTTGTCATAAATTCCAATAATTAGTTTTTTAAGCTATAAAAATGGATTGGTCTCATGGAATCAAAAGTAATAGGTTTTATGTCTGATTTAATATGTAATGCTTTATTGAACAAAAAACTATAACATTGGTTTTCGTGAGAGTAATGTATTTTTTGCAGTTTTTAAGTTCTACAAACGAATTTTTTTCAAAATTGTAAAATAGGCTGAAAAATTAAAAATAAAAAAATTAAATTTTATTTTTTTAAATAAAGTTTTGAAAATGTACAAAAAGAAAAAAAGCGAAAACATCAAAATATGCACTAAAAGAGTAAAATATGCTCTAAAAACTCGAAAATATGCCTTAAATATGCTAAAAAAGTCAAATCATGCAAAATTATGCTCTTATGGGTAAAATATGCAAAAATATGCTCTAACAAATCGATGCCAAAATTCTTAAATTGGTCTGAAACGTATAAATATCTTATCCATGAGTCCATACGACGCACCACAAAAAACATGCATATGCATATTTTGGTTTCCCTGGTTATAAATAAAACATAAACTACAATTGGGGTAGTATCTTAAAAATATAAATAATTTTATTGCTACTTTTGAAAAATAGCAATAGAAATCTTTGCTACTAGTTGATTCATTCTATTGCTACCAATAATTGAGGTAGCAATAGAATAAAAATTGAGGTAGCAATTAGAAAAAATAAAAAACTTCGAAAACAAAAAATAAACTAACAAATACACATATACCAACGGGAAAATGTTCAGTACATGGGCCTTACTAAAGGCATTATTCTATAGACACATGCACATCAAGTCGCATTGAAAATTCGTTTAATTTTACATGCTTTCTTAAAAAGGCCTGTAGATGGTCTTTCGTCGAAGGCTTTTTATAAGATTTTCAGCCGTAGGATTTGTAAAATGTCCTTATATAGAAATTACTTTAATAATCATATTGACTTAATCATTAGAACTTATAAAAATGTATGAAGCATACAAAATTTGATACATAATCCTTTAATAAATGTACCTACATGAATCCTTTTAGTTGTGGAAATAGAGTCCTCCTAGAATATCTCTTGCGAAAAGGCAATGAGAAATTAATATCGCATCTTTATAATATGTATATATGTCTTTAGAAGGACCACAAATCGAAGTCCTATCATTTTATCCCGCAGCTTGTGCCTTTTTTCTGAATGACGTATTTTTTTTTTTTTTGTATTTTAATGAAAAATTTATTTTTATGCTACCAAAATTTAAGTAGCATTGCTACCTAGAACTGCTACCTAAATAAAGTAGCAATGCTACCAAATTTCTGATTGTTGAAACATATAATAACATTTATTGCTACTTGAAGAAAATATTTAGTATTCAACTGCTACATTAAATATTTAAATACCAATGACTCTACTTCTTCTATTAAAATTTTTATTTGTTTGCTTCATCTATAACTATTGCTACTAAAATCTGAAGGTAGCAGTAGTAATAGTAAATGATTTTCTGCTAGTTTTTGAACATTTTTAACTTCAAAAGCTGTTCTTTTTCGTTACTACTGCTACTTGTAGTCTAGTTATTTAAACACTGGTTATTACAAATAAAATATTTCTTTATGAACTCATTCTGGAAGTGGGTAGATCAGAACAAATTTTTAAAATGTTTCTGAAGCATTGTTATACAAATCTTCAAATAAATGTTATTTATTACAGGAAAATTATTAAAGAATTAATAAAAGAGGATTATTTTTTATAAAAATGTTGAATTTTGTTGAAAATATACATTAATTTTATTGCTAAACAGTAAGTTTTTTGTTCGTTTAAATTGATGGAAATTATTCGGTTTATTCGTTATTTTAAATTTGACAATCATTTGTTAGAGAGATTAAAAATTAATCTATTAACCATTCAACAATCAATCGTTTGAAAACCCTAATTAATATACAAATTTATCACCAATTGATGTAATACGATGTTAGTTATTAACGGATCCTACTAAATTTTTTTTTAATTAAATGTGACGCTTAGCTTGTGTTGAATTATGCATATTCAGATCACCAAAGTTATGTGTTATTATATATATACAAGTCTCTTTTATTGCCATATACAGCGTTTTGAGAGGATATACAGTGGCGAGCAAAACTGCATATATGTATGTTTAGCCAATTATACTTAAAAACCACTCTGTTTGTACTCTCGACCAAAGTTCTTTAAGATTTCTTGGTGCATTATCGAATTGCGTAAGACGTTTTTTTAACAAAGGCCATAAATTTTCAAAAGGATTGATTTCCGGGCATTGAGTTGGCCATTGCATCATTTGAAAAATTCTGCGCTGAAAACCTATTTTTTACGATTTTGTCGTATGTTTCAGATCATCATCCTGTTGGAGTATATCCTCTGACTCTTGATATGCACATTCTTCCACAAAAACAGTAATATTAGATTAAAAATGCTCAAATAATCCTACTTTTCCGTTATAGAATCTAATTTTAATAAAGAACCCGAGATTCTACAAGTCAAACAAACCCACACCATCATACTACCACCCTAGGGTTGCCAGCCTGGCTGGACTTGGCTGGATTGTCCAGCTTTTTTGATGCTTGTCCACTTTCAAGCTAAAATTTAATTTGTGCAGCTAAATAAAATATTTTTAGTACACTGAAATAATTGTATATTGGATTTGTACTGATGTTTGTAACATACAAAAATATTCATCCTACATTTACCTTAAAGTATACCAATCGGCTTAGAATCGTTTTCTGAGTCGATTAAGCTATGTCCGTCGTCTGGCTGTCTATGTAAACCTTGTGCGCAAGTACAGGTCGCAATTTTAGATAATTGGAGAAATTTGGCACGCACGTTTTATTTGACCCAAGGACGAAGCCTATTGAAAATTGGATTATTTCACCTAGCCCCCATAAAACAGAACCCCCCGAAAAGGGCTTCTGAGCTCATAATATTGTAAATATATAGATATATCGATAAAATACGGCACACCTAAGTTTTATAGAAGTTTTGATGACCCTGTTAAATTTCATAAAGATCGGGCCCCATTTGACCCTAGCTCCCATACAAAGTCCCCTCAGAAAATTACTTGAATGTCCCCAAATTAACTTATAAACACAAATATCGCGATGAAATTCAGCACAATAAAATATTATGTAAATATAAATATATTCACAAAATTTTATCGGGCTTGGTCCATATTTGCCCCTAGCCGCCATATAAAGCCTCTTTCAGAAAATTAGTTTTTCATCCATAAATTGCTTAAATGTATCGGAACAAGGGAATATAATTACAGTTCGTTGATAGAGAATTTTTTGATTTTACTGAATATTTTTTCCCCAGTAAAAAATATCCAACTTATATCTACAACATATGTTTGATTTATGAATATGTAATCAAACCAAAGAAATCAAAAATTTGGTAAATTTTAAATTTTTTTAAAGAAATATATAAATTAATAACACACGAATATTAAAAAATTATTTGTAATTATGTTTATTTTAAATTTATTTATCATAAATTAGTTTTAAAAAGAGTTTATTTGTCGTATCATGAAGTTTTAAAACAATAATATATTTTTAATGATACTACATGTTTTGTTAACTTTAAATATCCATTTATTTATAGGAAAAATCAAAGTTACAATTATTTGTTTTTTAGTGTTTTGTTAGCGATTGAGATTTCAGCAAAAGGGCATTACCAATAATTGTTTATAAAAAAATTGGATTTCGCGTATTTTTTTTTTTTTTTTTGGATATTTTTTGATTGAGAGAAAATTAAAAATTACTCTATATCAAAAAGTTACTGTATATTTCTTACAGGAAAGTACGCGAAAAGACCTATTATTGCGAGCGATAGTAAATTTCTTTACATACAGCTTACGTGCTTATGATTTTTAAAATTTAAATGGAGCTGTTTCAAATCTTTTGCTCTAAAAAGTAAGTTAACGAAGTGATCGGGGAAAACTAAAAATATATTCATACTCTGTGGACTATAGCAAAACGGAATTGGTATATGAGAACCCCTGCATTTTTTGGTGTATCACTGTGAAACTATTTACACAAAACAAAAATTATACCCGTTAAGAAAACAACCTATTAAAAAAACAGCAAACCGTAACAGCTGTTTTTGTTTGTTGTGTGGTGAGTTTTATTAAAAACATTAAGTTTGTGTGTGGCTAATTTGGCGATTTTTCGATAAACTTACAAAATAAGATAATTTTTTATAACTTCTGGAACAAATGAAAATGAAACAAAATATTTATTAAATAAATTTATTTTAAATCTTTTGAGATTTGCGTTCACACTTTTTTAGTTTAGCAGACCTTTCATTTTCCGAATAAGAATTTTTACCACAAAAATTTACATTTTTAAAGGATAGAAAATTGACAAAGAATTTATAAAGTAAATAATTAGGTTAAGAAGTAACAATCAGGGGTCGAGATTAAATAATCTATTAGTAAATAAAAAAATAAGAGAATCAAACTGGAATCCATTAATAAATCAAAACAGGAATGACTTATATGACACATTACGCGAAAAAATTGGTGAAATTTATAATAGTTTATATCAAACTAAATTTACATTCAAAAAAAGATCTTCTAATCCATGGATATCTGAAGAACTAGTTCAATACTGTGATATCAGAGATAAACTTTTCAAAAAGTGGAAAAATAATAAAACAATTAAAAAAAAATTAAAAAGAATATAAACAATATACAATTTAAACAAAAGAATAATTTATGCGAAAAATAACTTTTATCGTCTAAAATTTATAGAAAATAGAAATGATATTTGTGCTACTTGGCAAATAAGTAATGAAATTGTCGATAAAAAAATAATTAATATCGAAGAACTTATAATAAAAAACTTTAAACATAACAGTCTGGAAAACATCTTAAATTGCTTTGCATTAAAATTCAATGATAATGTTAAAAACATCATTTATAACTCCAAAATGAAAGCATTAAACAATATAAAAACAACCAAACAAAACTCAATGTATCTATCCCATACCGATGAAAATGAAATTTACAATATACATATTAAAATCATTGAATGTCAACAAAGGCGCCGGTTTTGACAAATAAGGCCAAAAGATTGAAAAATAATGCTAACATTATAACCCCAGTGATAAGTAAATTGTTAATCTTAGCTTAGATAATGCTATCGTGCCAAACATCCTAAAAGCATCTATAATAAGTCCCATTTACAAAAGTGGTTGCAACTCTGACTGCAATAACTATCGACCTATATCTATTCTGTCAGTTGTTGAAAAAGTGTTGGAAGAAGTTGTTGTCCGTAGGCTACAAAATTATTTAGAAAAATATTACATTATTAACCCTAATCAATTTGGTTTCCAGAAAGGAATGAGTAGTAATAAGTTACCTGCCAACTTTTCCCATTATATTACCTCTTGTCTAAGCAAAAACTATCACTGTATTATTTAGTATTATTTATTGATTTTAGCAAGGCATTTGATACGTTGTCGCACGACAACTTAATTTGTATACTAGACAGAAACGGAATCAGGGGGAAGACATTAAAATAGTTTAACCCTTAAATGCATACTGTTGCCATTTGGCAACAAACCGTTTTTTAATAAAAAAAAAATACTTTTTAGGTACAAAAACGCAATTTTGCACATTAGGGCCATTGGTTTAACACTGTTTTACAACATCTGGTTATCTGAACTTGAAAAAATTAAATAGAAATCGTTGTTTTGCACATTTTTGTCGTTGGTAAAGATGAACACCTGTTTTTGCAAAAAAGTCCGATTTTCGGTTTGTATTTTTAAAACTTTCTAAATGATATTTCAACAACTAAAATTAATTTTTGATTAAACTAATGTAAGTATTATTAATTTCAATAATAAAAAAGCCCAGTATATCTTCATCAACAAAGTTTAAAAACATAAAATGGGAAAAGAAGTATTTGAATATCGACGCAGGACAATTACATTTCCACGGAGTTTCTGAAATACATGGAGAATTGTCAACTTTATTAACTCCATATCAGTTCTTTTGTTATTTTTTTCACACCATTTGATAGTAAAAATAGTCGAAGAAACAAATTTTTACCATACAAAAAAGAATCCAGAGCGATCAATAACGTTTACTGAATCAGACATAAGACAATATATTGGAATTGTTTTGTATATGTCACTAGTTCACATGCCCAACATTAGGTCTTATTGGAGTGAGAAGCTTGGATTCTCACCTATAAGCAGTACAATGTCTTCAAAAACTTTTGAAAAAAATCGTCAAAACATACATTTTAACAACAATGAAGAATTCGGAAGAGACAGACTCCATAAAATAAGACCAATAATTGAACATTTGAAAGCAAAGTTTAATAATGTATCATTAGATGAACATCTTTCTATTGATGAACAAATGTGTTCTACAAAAGTTAGGCACTACATGAAGTAATTTATGCCAATGAAGCCCCATAAATTTAAACTTTTTGTATTAGCCGGTGTTTTTGGATTTGCCTACAACTTTGAAATATATTCCGGACAAGAAAACGACGTAGATCGGCCTAATGGTGAAACTGATCTGGGTGCCACATAGGGTTGCCAGATACCGATTTGCAAAAAGCTGGACATTAGGCTTTAAAAAGCTGGACAAAACAAAAAAAGCTGGACATAAAAAATACTGAGAAAATGCTAATTTTGGTTTTGTGTAAATAGTTTCACAGTGATACACCAAAAAATGCATATACCAATCATATCATATACCAATTCCGTTTTGCTATAGTCCACAGAGTATGAATATATTTTTAGTTTTCCCCGATCACATCGTTAACTTACTTTTTAGAGCAAAAGATGTGAAAAAGCTCCATTTAAATTTTAAAAATCATAAGTACGTAAGCTGTATGTAAAGAAATTTACTATCGCTCGCAATAATAGGTCTTTTCGCGTACTTTCCTGTAAGAAATATACAGTAACTTTATGATATAGAGTAATTTTTAATTTACTCTCAATCAAAAAAAATATCCAAAAAAATACGCGAAATCCAATTTTTTTTTATAAACAATTATTGGTAATGCCCTTTTGCTGAAATCTCAATCGCTAACAAAACACTAAAAACAAATAATTGTAACTTTGATTTTTCCTATAAATAAATGGATATTTAAAGTTAACAAAACATGTAGTATTATTAAAAATATATTATTGTTTTAAAACTTCATGATACGACAAATAAACTCTTTTAAAAACTAATTTATGATAAATAAATTTAAAATAAATATAATTACAAATAATTTTTTAATATTCGTGTGTTATTAATTTATATATTTCTTTCAAAAAATTTAAAATTTAGCAAATTTTTGATTTCTTTGGTTTGTTTACATATTGACAAATCAAACATATGTTGTAGATATAAGTTGGATATTTTTTACTGGGGAAAAAATATTCAGTAAAATCAACGAACTGTAATTTTTACCGCTCTCTTACACTCTTGTTGCAAGTTTTCGAAAGTACGCGAACGGAATCCAATAACAATTGTTGCAAATTGTTACAAATTATCGAGTATGCGAACAGACCTAATATTTATTACGACATTCAGCTGTTCAAGTGTTGAGACATGATGATAGAAGAGGGAAATCATAACATAGTTGTATAACAAATGTACAATCAGAGTTGGCTAATATGATTTGACAAAGATAACATGAAAACAAGTAATAAAGTATAGTCGGGCGTGGTCGACTATATGATACCTTACACCAGTTATGAATATTAAATGTGATTTAATTTGCATAATAAAGCATTTATCTTCAATACATTTAAGCAATTTATGGATGAAAAACTAATTTTCTGAAAGAGGCTTTATATGGCGGCTAGGGGCAAATATGGACCAAGCCCGATAAAATTTTGTGAATATATTTATATTTACATAATATTTTATTGTGCTGAATTTCATCGCGATATTTGTGTTTGGGGCATTCAAGTAATTTTCTGAAGGGGACTTTGTATGGGAGCTAGGGTCAAATGGGGCCCGATCTTTATGAAATTTGGCAGGGTCATCAAAACTTCTATAAAACTTAGTTGTGCCGTATTTTATCGATATATCTGTATATTTCACATAATTATGAGCTCAGAAGCCCTTTTCGGGGGGTTCTGTTCTATGGGTGAAATAATGGACCAATTTTAACCATTTTCAATAGGCTTCGTTCTTGGGTCAAATAAAACGTGCGTGCCAAATTTCTCCAATTATCTAAAATTGCGACCTGTACCTTGCGCACAAGGTTTACATGGACAGCCAGACGGATGGACAGACGGACATAGCTTAATTGACTCAGAAAATGATTCTAAGCCGATTGGTATACTTTAAGGTGAATCTAGGTTGAATATTTTTGTATGTTACAAACATTAGCACAAATCCAATATACCCTCCCCACTAAAGTGGTGTAGGGTATAATTATTTCAGTGTACTAAAAATATTTTATTTAGCTGGACAAATTAAATTTTAGCTTGAAACTGGACAAGCATCAAAAAAGCTGGACAATCCAGCCAGGCTGGCAACCCTAGGCCTGACTGATATATTTTACATTTAATTTTTCACATCAAAATTTGAGCTTTAACCTTTTGGAATTAAAATATTTTATTTACGCGATATTAAATCAAAAATTATTCTGTTCTTTAAGAAGTGTCAGAGTTATGAGTTATTATGTGTATATAGTATATAACTTCTATAACAAATCTAGTTAATTTTAACTAGATTTCGCATACAAAAGAAATTATACTTCGTAATTAGATTTTGTTAAAATCTACTCAAAACTAGTTTCACAAGAAAAAAGAGAAAAACAAAAGAAACAAAAAATTTAAATGTCAACAAAATTTTAATAAATTGAAAAACATGAATGAAAAGATTATATGAAATAAAAGGTAATGTTATATTTAATATCAATTTTTTATTATAAATAAAATTTTAATAAATATTCCATTTCCCCTTCTTATTTTCTATAAATTATAGAACAATATTACTTGATAAATTATACTTATTTTTAAATACTTATATTATAATTTATAAATAACTCTTTGAAAAAATATTCATAGAATATTTGAAATATTTTTCACTTCTAAAAAACTTTTAATCTGTCCAATTTTATATTAAATAAATTAATTAAATGTATTGAATATATTGAGCTGCGCCAATAGGTTATTTGTCCACCCCGCTTCCACTGCCTAGGGACTGTCTTCTTTATCAAGAATCCTTAAAAAAGTACAAGACTAATAGCAATATTAGTCTTGTACTTTTTTAAGGATTCATAATATAATAATGAACAAGTAAGAAAGTATAGTAGGGCGTGGCCGACCATATGATACCCTACACCAGTTATGGATATTAAATGTAATTTATTTTTCATAATAAAGCATTTATCTTCAATATTACACTGTTCCGATACATTTAAGCAACTAATTTTCTGAAGGAGGCTTTATATGGGGGCTAAGGGGAAATATGGACCAAGCCCCCTAATATTTGGTAAATATATATTAATTTTTACATAATATTTTATTGTGCTGAATTTCATTGTGATATTTGTGTTTATAAGTTAATTTTGGACATTCAAGTAATTTTCTATAGGGGACTTTGTATGGGAGCTAGGGTCAAATGTATGTATGAAATTTGGCAGGATCATCAAGTATATTTAACATTATTATGAGCTCAGAAGCCCTTTCGGGGAATTATGTTTTATGGAGGCTAGGTGAAATAATGGACCAATTTTAACAGTTTTCAATAGGCTTCGTCTTTCGGTCAAATAAAACGTGTGTTCCAAATTTCATCCAATTATCTTGAAAATTGCGACCTAGTATTTTTATACCCTTCACCTTCTTGAGAAGGGCATATATAAGTTTGTAATTTCTATAATATAATTTTCCGACCCTATAAAGTACAAGTATTCTGGATCCTTATAGATAGCGGAGTCGATTAAGCCATGTCCGTCTGTCTGTCCGTCTGTTGAAATCAGTTTTTAGAGGTCCCCAGATATCGGCGAGATCCGAATCTTCAATAATTCAATTAGACATGCTTTCGAGAAGATCGCAATTTAAAATCAGCAAAATCAATCTATAAATAACGGATATATTAGCAAAAATCCGAGACAACCTCTGAAAATTTCATCAAAACAGCTTTTTTTTCATGCTTTGTTAAAAAAGCAGCAACAACACTGTGAATTGGATAAAGATGTACATGTGCGTGTGGAGATGTATTTGGTTTTATTCAGCTGTGTATTTTTATACCCTTTACCTTCGTAAGAAGGGTATATATAAGTTTGTCATTCCGTTTGTAGTTTCTATAATATAATTCTGAATCCTTATAGATAGCGGAGTCGATTAAGCCATGTCTGTCTGTCTGTTGAAATGAGTTTTTAGAGGTCCCCAGATATCGACGAGATCCGAATCTTCAATAATTCAGTTAGACATGCTTTCGAGAAGATAGCTATTTAAAATTAGCAAAATCGGTCGATAAATAACGGGGATATAAGCAATAATCCGAGACAACCTCTGAAAATTACAGCACAACGGTTAATATTTCTTTCTGCTACAGTTTATATTTGTTTGTGTGTATGTTATGTGTGACATGTGTGCAGAGATACAAAATAAATAAAAACTGTTTTTTAAAACATATTTGGTAAATGGTATATAAGATTCGGCACAGCCGAATATAGAAATATTACTTGTTCCATATAAACTCTAACCCAACTTGTACTAGTGCCTCTTGTTCAAGTAATAGTACTAGTGGAATTAAAATAATTGTCGCTTTATTTTCTGCAGGGAATGTATCCATGAATGGCATAGATGTTTCGGTAATCGTGATATTGATTGTGTTAAAAATATATAATGAAATACCTAAAAATTGCGATTGCGAAGAAATTTGTAAAATTTTTATAAAGGGAAAACTGTCGAGAAATCCATTTCCGAAGTATTCAGGTCAACAAACAAATAGTGTAATGAATTTGATTCATACCGATGTATGTGGTAAAAGATATTTTGTCATCTTTTTTACGTCCATAGTAATTATATTATGAATTTACTACAAACTAAAATAATACTGCCAAGCTATGAAGGCGAAATTTGATAAATATCATAAGGTTATTCGATCGGATAATGGAGAAGAACACGTTAACTTAGAAATTGAAACATTTTGTAAACAACATGGTATAAAACAAAAATTACGGTACCTTACAATCTCGAGCAAAATGGTGTGGCTGAAAGGCGGAATAGATACATGGTAAAATGGTTCGTTGTATGCTGATTGATGCTGGTATGCCTAAGTGTTATTGGGGAGAAGCAGCTATAATGCACCCTACATACAAAATCGTGTTTTAACAAAAGCTACAAATTGCATTCCGTTGGATATTTGAGAAAGCAGGAAATCGGAATTAAGTGATTTTCTAATATTTGGATGTCATACACTTCCCTGTAGGAAATGTCAATATTAAAAATGTGCTGAATCGCTTTTGACTTTGTCAATAGTACTAGTTTCGAATTATACCCCATACAAGGCTTAGTGCTATAGACATTTAACATGTGCGTGTCATTGAAAATCCTCTAGTAACACTATGACTATTGACTTCCTATTGACTAGGTACTTCTCATGTATCCATATGGTGACATTAGAATTAGGATTTTCCTAGTGCATTTCTATAAATTATGGAACTTTTCTGTAAGCAATGTCAATATTGAAAAGGTGGTGTCATATTAGCGACATTGTCACCATTTTTTTACTTTTTTTAATAGTACAAATAAATAAAATCAATCGTACGCTATGTTTTAATGTGAAGTTTATTTAATAATAATAAAGTAAATTAACTAATTCACAGCTCAAATTACATATAAATATTTATATTACATACTATATAAGTTAAAAAATGTAGCACACTTTTTCAGTGCAGGCTAACCCTTGAATGAGAAGTTTTGTTTAACAAAAAATGGAGATAAAAACTAAAACTATAAAATATTAGTTAAAAAATTAAAAATTGAACACATTTTTTTAGGGCTTAAATATACTAACTACAACTCTAAATTAGTTAAAAATATATGAGATCATTTGTTGACTAGCTTAGTTACAATTAAGAAAAAAGGTTTCTTCTACAAAAGCCAGGCTGGTTTCTACATTTTCATTTTCTTTTGCCTTATTTTCTTTGATTTTTTCTCGACTGCTTTGCTTGAAAAACTTTTTCTTCTGTCTTTGAAAAGCTGTTATTTAAGTTTTTTTCCGGCGAATCGTTGTTCGTTGATATTATATCTATTTATTAAAAAAAAATTACATATTAATAAAAATATTTGAAAAATCGTATAACAAAACTGTTATCTATTAATGTATTGAATACGTTGCTGTAATCTCGCAGTCTTTCTTTGCCAAATATTAGTTAAAAAATTAAAAATTGAACACATTTTTTTAGGGCTTAAATATACTAACTACAACTCTAAATTAGTTAAAAATATATGAGATCATTTGTTGACTAGCTTAGTTACAATTAAGAAAAAAGGTTTCTTCTACAAAAGCCAGGCTGGTTTCTACATTTTCATTTTCTTTTGCCTTATTTTCTTTGATTTTTTCTCGACTGCTTTGCTTGAAAAACTTTTTCTTCTGTCTTTGAAAAGCTGTTATTAAAGTTTTTTCCGGCGAATCGTTGTTCGTTGATATTATATCTATTTATTAAAAAAAAATTACATATTAATAAAAATATTTGAAAAATCGTATAACAAAACTGTTATCTATTAATGTATTGAATACGTTGCTGTAATCTCGCAGTCTTTCTTTGCCAAAAATTCCGTCGACATTAAAATTTAAAATTATACCTTGTCCGAAAACATAATGCAAATTGCGCTCTACATTTCCAGCAATCAGAGTTCTAGTCTGCTGTTTATACGAAGAAAAAAATAAAAAAAAATATATTTTGATTTCTTTTTAAATTCTTGTTTTCTGAAAAGCAAAATACTTACATATGTATCAGAATGTGAGCCTAAAAGAGAATCCAGTTCTTTTAATTTGTCCACCGTGTTTACAGGAAATATTTGGATGATGTTGTCGATGACTGCATTTTTGGAAACCAATCTATCCAGCAAAACTTTATGCTCCGCTAAAATTTCAAGTAAGCTATTTTGTTGTTTTTCTACTGTTTCAAGCCGTTTTGAGACCTCTTGGCAGCAACCGCATTTTGAATTAGCTACGAAAAACAGAAATACAAATGAGTAAAAAATAATAGTATCACTAATAAGCTTTGTAAAACTTACCTTGTGGTGGAAAATATTTCAATTTTCCTTTTGTGAAATTTGCTGGATCAGTCATTTTTCTAGAATGCAGGTGTGCAAGATTGGAATTATTAAAAAAATTGAATTTAGTGGTAGACATACAAATTTAAACTATTAAGTACAACTGTGCCAAGAACTGGTGGAACTCTGTCGCTTTCCAGTGATGTGAATCGTCCAACGATCTTGGTTTTCTCGGAAATTCCTTTGGAAAGCATTTTTTTAAATTTATCAGGCCAGAAGATATTGCTGATATATTTTGTTTCGATGTTATTTCTTCTGTTTTATTTTGAACAATTCGAATCAAAATTTTTCTCATAACTCCCAGGCCGACAAGGTGCATGCTAAGCAATGGAGTTTGTGTTATCATATTAAAGCCCAATACTTCCAGTGGTGTTTTCTCTTTCTTAAAGATATTGGAGTAATGGTTTGGATATTTCCTCAAAGCAAAATCGACATCGGAAATAAGATTGCCAGCAAAGCTGCTATACGTGAGTACATTATCAATTTGTTTAGCTACTTGCGTGTACTTTGTACATCCAACCGCTGAAGTATGCCCAGGTACACCACAAACAAATGCTTTTGACGGCGCATCACATATAAAAGAACGAAGCTTAATGGTGATATTTTTTTCCATTTAAAACAAATCCGTCTTTAAGCAAATGCACTTCATTGACAAAATCTTTTAAAAAGTCTTTGACGCATCCTGGTTTTTTATTGCCTATATACAACCCAACAGCAAACGGCAAAATGTTTTCCTTTGTATTTGTGATCATGCAGAGAATTGGCCACAACTGAATTCGAGAACTTTTAAACAGTGGAATTCCATCAATGTTTATATCAAGCTCCAAATCATCATAATTTTGAAGAACACTTCCAATTATTCTTAATTGTGTTTCTATACCCATGTGACAATAGCTTTCTGGTGATACATTTCTAACCACAATTTGTTTGTTTTTATCTAATAAAGTTTCGGCAGAAAGTGGAACCTTCAGGCCTTCATCTTTTAAAATGCGTAAAAGCTTTTCCAAGCAATTTCTTGTTGGAGCCGTTTCGATGTACCATTTCTTTAATTTCTCGCACAAAGTCCATTTTGGGACAGCGGGCACATCAATATTTAAATTTTCTACTTCCTCTGTAGCTTCACTGAACACTGTTTCACTTTTTTCACTCAAATTTTTTCACTATTTACACTCCTATTTTTATATAATATGTTTGTTTTTAAATCTTTTTTTTATAATTTCTTTTACACATATTAAACCGTTTATTTTTTATAATTCTAAACAAAATAATATAACTTTTTAATCCTTACACAAAAATTTTCTAAATATTAATAAAACCACGCACACGCTGTTTTTAAGTCAACCGGCTTTACAATACTGAAAAACGGAATGCTATTGCGCAGTAGAATTTTTACGCATAAATAAACAAACATAAATGTCAACAGCAGAGGCATTGTATGGGGTACAATTAGTCGTCAATACTGTTGACCAAGACAAGCGCGAGTCAATAGAGTTTAACTATAGACCTTTTCTTAAGGAATATTGACAAGTTAGTTGACAATGTCTCTAGATATACACCACATATTTTGTCTCCGTATTTTTTATATTGACACAAAAATGAAAAATTGGAGACATTTGAACTAGTGTTGACAGTCTGACTGCAGGGTTGTGTTTATTTCTAAAGAAAAAAGGAAGAAATTAGATGAAAAAGCCCAAACATTGACTTTTGTTGGATATTCTGATCAGTTTAAAGCATTATGATTTTTAGATAAAAATACATATAAAACTGTAATTAGTAGGGATTATAAAGTAATTGAATCCGAAAATTGTACTAAAATACTGAATAAAAATAACAATCAAGTAGATATAGATATTCTTACACCATTAAATTGAAAATAAATAGAAACGCCAAAATAATGAAATAATACAATCCGAAGAAATTATAAATAATGATAAGTATTATAAAATTGAACTGATTTATTAAGTGATGAAGAATTTTTCGATTCTGAAATTTTGGAAAATTCTCCAATTACAATTACGGATGAAGAAGAAGACCTCGATTTTCCGTGATGGTCGGGACCGGAAGCACTTTTTTCTATTTTTTTACTAGATATTTTTATTAATTAATAAATGAATATGTACATATTTATATAAAAATGAAATAATTCAAGGATTTTATATACATAAATGATTCAAAAATATAGAAAAAAATTTGTCAGAAAACAGTAGATAAGGATTTCATGTTATATTATTTCTAAAAATAATCGTTTAATGTTGTTTGTCTCTTATTTTCCAATTTAGTATTTTCGTTTTACGGGAATTCCCTTTCTTGATTTGTTCTAATTGTTCATGATTGTTAAAAACATAACAGAATTTTTCTTACAATTACGGATAATAGAGGTAAACCGTGAGTTTAACGATGCAGAAAAATTTAAGTCTATCCAAATCAAAATTAAGTCGATGCAAAAAAATGTATTTTTCCATCACGGATAATTGATGTTGCCGAATAATCGAATCACGGATAATCAAGGGCCTACTGTAGTAATATAATATCAGATCAAGAACAACAGGTGTTAAGAAGATCTTCGAGTACAATAAAGGGATAGAGCAAAAATAGTAACAGATTCTACGGAGCCTAAATCATATAATGAGTTATTAAAAATGGGGTGATAAAGAACTATGGTTAAAAGCAATGAAAGAAGAATTTGATTCATTACAAGCGAATAACACCTGGATTTTAGAAAATATCCCAAATGACCGTAAACCAATTGGTTGTAAGTGGGTTTATAAATTAAAACAAAATGCAGATTGGTGTCATAATTAAGTATAATGCTAGACTAGTTGCTCAGGGATTTAATCAAAAATATGGTGTAGACTATGATGAGGGTTTTGCGCCAGTCGTACGCCAAACAACGTTCCGTTTATTTTTAACAATTGCTGGAGAATATGAACTAATGGTTAAGCACTATGACGTTAAAACAGCATTCCTTTATGGCGATCTCAAGGAAGAAGTCTATATGAAACAACCAACTGGATTTATTATTGAAGAAGGAAAATGTTGCAAGCTACAGAAAAGTATTTATGGGTTAAAACAAGATGTTGGAATGAATAGTTAATTAAAATTTTTATAAATAATGGTTTCCAAAAAGGTCTGGTGGATTCCTGTATATTAAAAGTAAATAAAGATAACAACTGGATTTTTATATTAATATATGTAGATGATATACTACGCCAAGAAATTATCCACACATCAAAGTTATGTAGAAAATTTATTGAGAATTTGGAAATATCCGATCATGGAGAAGTCAATTTTTACTTAGGAATAAAAATTGAGAAGGGAATGATGGATATTTCAATATTAATCAAGAAAATTATATAAAAATAATTATTAAAGATGCTTCACTGGAAGAAGCAAAATTTTCTAAAATTCCAATGAGTACTGGGTATATTAAGGAAGAAGGACATAGTGATCATTTACCAAATAACGAAAATTATCACCATTTAATTGGAAGTTTATTGTACGTTTGTGTCAACACAAGACCAGACATATCAATTTTAGTATCGATTTTGAGTAGAAAAGTGAGCAAACCAACAATTCGTGAATGGAATGAATTAAAACGTTTAATTAAGTATTTGAACGGTTCCAAAAATTGAAAATTGTCATTAAAATGTGAAAATAAAAATAGTTTATACGGATTTGTTGATGCTGATTGGACACAAAGGCAGGCAGATAGAAAATCTAATAGTGGATTTGTATTCAAATACAAAGGCTTATGTATATCCTGAAGTTTTAGAAAACAAGATTGTGTTTCATTTTCATCGACCGAAGCCATGTGGTTACGAAGATTAGAGACAGATTTTGAAATAAAATTAACAGATCCAACTATGATATATGAAGATAATCAAAGTTGTTTAAAATTGGTGAAGTAAACATATTGATAAAAATATCATTTCATTAAGGATTTGAAAGAAAAACAATCTATTAAACTTATGTACTGTTCTACCAAGTTAATGGAAGCAGATATCTTAACACAGCCGTTATGTGATTTTTGGAAGTTGGCCTTTAAGGGATCTATAACCAATTGTTGACCGATACAATTCAACGTTCGCATTATGATTTCTGTCAATATTTGGGCTATTTCTTTAGCTAAGGCATGTTTTAATCAGAAAGACAGACGGACATATCTAAATCGACTTAGAATATTTACACTTTGTTAGGTCTCAAATGATATATCTCCACTTAGGTGGAGGTTTTTAAAAGTTTTCGAAAAATATTGGCCTTTGTAGCATGAAGTGACACCAAATTCTGAAAAAGAACTTGGATTTGTTACAATTATTGCAGTTTTTTTGAAGGAGTACTGGCAACACTGCTATCAAGCAACTAAGACTCAGGAAACTTTTGTTGAGAATTTGATTTTATATGTGAGTGAAAGAAATGGTTGATATTTCTTTCCCTTTTCCTCACACACAAAAATTAAAAGTTTCCCAGTGTGAACCAGGTCTAAATAAAATGTTTGTATTTTCATGCTCTTGTTTAAAATTTCGTTTGCGATCGTGTTGTATACATCTAATTTCCCAAAAATCTTCGTTGTCAGAACAATACGTCACTATTGACATTTTAAAAAGTCTAAAATCAGCTTTTGTTTGATTTTGAAATTGTTTGGTTAGAAGAGGCATATAAAATACAGCTAAAAAAATCATTGAAATCGTTTTGTGCGATAGAGAGGGAAATAGTTTTTTGCTCGTGACGCCTTGTGACAATACTATAGCTGACGTCTGACATAAACCGTAACGAATTTATACTTTTGGACAATTTCATATTAACAGGAAGAATGTGAGTATCGAATTTAATCAAAATAGGAGGAGTCATGTTAAAAATCTCACTTTTCTGTTTAACATTTTTATAAATTATCCAAATGATAATTAGATTTTCTTATTTAAATAAAAAACAAATAAATTAATGTACAAATTTATTCAATTTATTTCCAGATAGTTAATATCAATAATGGGAGCTATTATTGCCGGTAAGTAAACCTTGACTTCTTCTTATGATCTAAAGGTGATTAATAAATTGCGAAAATGGTTTTATCAAAAAATGAAAAAACAATAACAAAATACACATCAATCATAAATTGATGGGTTTCAAACATATTTTGTGATATTTTAAGCTCTTTCTATATTATTGTCAGTGTGACCATCTTACCATTTTTGCAGATATACCTATAGATTCAGCATTTTTTATTTTGATTTAGTTGTAAAATTTTAATTTAAGAATTTTCATTTTGCATTTTTATTTTAACAAAATGTACCCCATATAGAATATTTTTCATAAGCAATGTGTACGTTTAGTTTCAATATCCAAAAAATGTCATTTGAACAGCCAAAAAATACCAAAGTGATTTGATTCACTTTTTTCAGGTCCCTACATGTTAAATTTTATATTTCTAGAACATTCAAAACGTACCATTTGAAGAACGAAAAAGAGCTAATAACACCGTCCGACGCTCACAATTAGACACGAAGCGGATGATATACATACGTCTGAAACTATAAACTTAATGGAGAAAAACCGCTTTGTTAGCTAATATTGTACTTCAATATACGTTTTTGTTCATAAAAGATATCATGAGCCTGTTCGTAGCTATATTATTTTAACCCTGAAAGGTTGGCAGTCGGAAAAGTACTTTACTAATACAATTTTTTTAAGGGTTTTGAGAGATAAAACACAAGTATTTATACGTTAGAATAAAAACTTAACATTATATAAGAAAGTACTAATTTTACCTGTTTTCTCCCTTTTTGTGTCTTTCTGGTCCAAGATAAAAAAGTCATATAGTTTATTGACGTTTTTATTTTATTTAGTCCCACTAAAATTGCAAAATCTGACACTGTTCGCGGTAGGAACATACATCGTATATTATGATATGTTATAATAGATAAATATTTTACATATTATTGTTAAAGAATCATAATGAACATAGATTTATTTTTTCAAAATGATTTAAAACAAAAAAAGCTTAATTTATTGGCTAATAACATATAGAAATTTATTCAAGAATTATATAGACTTTTTTCCCGATGAAAAAAATTGGGGCAAAATATATTTTTTATTATAAACAAAACAGTTCTCGAGATATACACAAAAATTTATTAAACTTTGGAGCCTCGCCCACTCGAAAGTAGGAGTTTTTTGAGACATATCACTAAAACCGACTTGTTTCAAAGCTTTAAAAAAGACAAAATATAAAAAAATATTAAAAAATCTTCAAAAAATTTTCAAAATTTTTAAAATTTTGATTATTGTCCAGGTCTCCTGGATTTCAGATTTTTCTTCCCAAGAAATTGAAATTTTTAAAATTTTGAAAATTCGATATGAAATCTCCATCTTTGAAAGATTTTATCCACCAAATATCATAGATAGATTGGTTATTAAAATTTTCATGAAGTTCCATCCGCCCATCTTGTCCAGGTCTCCTGGATTTCATATTTTTCCCCCCAAGAAATTTTGAAATTTCTTACTTCTCGACCATTCTAAGGCTTTTGATTCAGCGGATCATTCACTTCTAGTGATGAAACTCAATGACTGCTTTAATTTCTCAACAACTTCCACCAAGCTCTTATCCTCGTACTTACAAGGACGCACACAATCCGTTTTTGCCAATAATGTATGGTCAAATTCATTAACCCTCACAAGGGGAGTACCACAAGGGTCGATTCTTGGACCACTGCTTTTTTCTCTATATGCTAATGACTTGCCAAAACAAATATCCCATTGTAAAATACATATGTATGCGGACGATGTACAACTATACCTTAGCTGACCAACTCAAAATATCAACGAAGCTATACGTAAAATCAATAATGGTTTGTCAAAAATCTACTTCTATGCTTCTGCAAATGGACTTTGTTTAAACCCTAAGAAATCTAAATGTATCATAATTCATGGTAAAAGAAATTTTCCAGTAATAAACGAAGATATTGTAATAAATTGCAAAAAAATCACTATCGTGCCTTCTGCCAAAAATCTTGGGATTACATTCAACCATACTTTAACCTGGTCCACTCATATAAACCTCTTAGTTGGCCACGCCTATGGAAAACTTAGATCTCTCTGGTCAACACAATCTTATACTCCTCTGAAGATTAGAATAATCCTTGCCAAAACAATGATTATTCCCAGCTTGATTTATGGCTGTGAACTATTTGCAAATTGGGATATTTCTAGTAAACACAAATTAAATGTATTATACAACAATATTGTCAGATATGTCTATGGCTTAAGGAGGATGGATCATATTTCATCGTTTGCAAGCCTACTGCTTAGCGTAACGTTTAACAACTTTTTAAAAATTCGAGTTTTAATTATGTTACATAAAATAATCTACACCAAAAAGCCACATTATTTATTTGGCATTTTGCGTTTTGCCAGATCACAAAGGGGTAGATATATCATTATACCTAAACACAAGTTTCTAGTCTCAGAATGGCAATTTTATATTAACGCTATACCTCTCTGGAATACTCTACCACAAAACCAACAACTAAATAGCAACGCACAATCTTTTAAGAAATTTTTATTCAGCTATTTTGCCTAAACCTATGTCCAATTTAATTTTGTAATATTATATTATTGATGTATTATTGTTCCTTATAACTATTATTTTTAATTAATTTAACATATTGCTTTCCTGTACTCTAACTATAAGATTTTATCTTGTTGTATGGGAAATAACAAAATAAAAATAAATAAATAAATAAATAAATAATTAAATAAAATTTTATATGAAATCTCCATCGCTGAAAGATTTGATCCACCAAATATCATAGATAGATTGGTGGTTAAAAATTTCCATTAAGTTCCATCCGCCCATCTTCTCCAGGTCTCCTGGATTTTTTCCCAAGAATTAAAATTTTCAAAATTTTGGAAATTCGATATGAAATCTCTATCTTTGAAAGATTTTATCCACCAAATATCATAGATTGGTTATTAAAAATTTCCATGAAGTTCCACCAGCCCATCTTGTTCAGGTCTCCTGGATTTCAGATTTTTCTTCCCAAGAAATTAAAATTTTGAAAATTCGATACGAAATCTCCATCTTTGAAAGATTTTATCCACCAAATATCTTGGATTGGTTATTAAAAATTTCCATGAAGTTCCATCCGCCCATCTCCTCCAGGTCTCCTGGATTTCTTCCCAAGAATTACAATTAAACAATTTTTTAAAATTCAATATGAAATCTCCATCTTTAAAAGATTTTATCCGCCAAATATCATAGATAGATTGGTTATTAAAAATTTCCATGAAGTTCCATCCGCCCATCTTCTCCAGGTCTCCTGGATTTCAGACTTTCCTTCCCAAGAATTAAAATTTTCAAAATTTTTAAAATTCGATATGAAATCTCCATCTTTGAAAGATTTTATCCGCCAATTATCATAGATAGATTGGTAGTTAAAAATTTCCATGAAGGTTCACCCGCCCAGGTCTCCTGGATTTCTTCCCAAGAAATTAAAATTTTGAAAATTCGATATGAAATCTCCATCTTTGAAAGATTTTATCCACCAAATATCATAGATAAATTGGTTGTTAAGAATTTCCATGAAGTTCCATCCGCCCATCTTGTCCAGGTCTCCTGGATTTCAGATTTTTCTTCCCAAGAAATTTTGATTTGCAAAATTTTAAAATTTTATATGAAATCTCCATCTCTGAAAGATTTTATCCACCAAATATCATAGATAGATTGGTAGTTAAAAATTTCCATGAAGTTCCATCTGCCCATCTTCTCGAGGTCTCCTGGATTTCAGATTTTTCTTCCCAAAATTTTTAAAATTCAATATGAAATCTCCATCTTTAAAAGATTTTATCAGCCAAATATCATAGATAGATTGGTTATTAAAAATTTCCATGAAGTTCCATCCGCCCATCTTCTCCAGGTCTCCTGGATTTCAGACTTTCCTTCCCAAGAATTAAAATTTTCAAAATTTTTAAAATTCGATATGAAATCTCCATCTTTGAAAGATTTTATCCGCCAAATATCATAGATAGATTGGTAGTTAAAAATTTCCATGAAGGTTCACCCGCCCATCTTGTTCAGGTCTCCTGGATTTCTTCCCAAGAAATTAAAATTTTGAAAATTCGATATGAAATCTCCATCTTTGAAAGATTTTATCCACCAAATATCATAGATAAATTGGTTGTTAAGAATTTCCATGAAGTTCCATCCGCCCATATTGTCCAGGTCTCCTGGACTGTAGATTTTTCTCCCCAAGAAATTTTGATTTGCAAAATTTTAAAATTTTATATGAAATCTCCATCTTTGAAAGATTTTATCCACCAAATATCATAGATAGATTGGTAGTTAAAAATTTCCATGAATTTCCATCTGCCCATCTTCTCGAGGTCTCCTGGATTTCAGATTTTTCTTCCCAAGAATTAAAATTTTCAAAATTTTGAAAATTCGATATGAAATCTCCATATTTGAAAGATTTTATCCACCAAAGAATTTCCATGAAGTTCCAATTTTGGTTTTCAAATTTTTAAAATTGTATATCAAATCTCCATCTTTGAAAGATTTTATTCACCAAATATCATAGATAGATTGGTTGTTAAAAATTTCCATGAAGTTCCATACGTCCATCTTCTCCAGGTCTCCTGGATTTGAAAATTTGCATACGTAAACTTTTTTCCGTAAACTTTCGTTTATTTTTATTGCAAAAGCAAGAAACGATCGACGACACAACCCTCTTCTATCACAGCTCAAATGAGACTGAATTGTGTTTTCTATGCGTGTGAGTAATCTGTTTAAATTTAGTAACGACTAAAAAACACTGTATAGGAGTTGCCGATCGTGGTTTTAAATATATTTGTTTACTACTTGGACAATTGTGTCTCATATTGAATTCAAACAAAGGCAAAAAATAATCAAACATTTTTGGAGTTTTGTCCCTTTAAATTTGCAAAATCCGACACTGTGCCGCGACCAGGTCACGTTTTTGAATACAAAATCTGTTGTCACTCTGTTGGACTTAAAGCAACAAAAATTATGTACACAATCAGTGTTGCCACAACAAAATTTCTTTTCTAACCAAAATTCGAATAAAAAATAACCAAATTAAGAAAAAAGTAAACAACATTATTTTTGTTTGTTTTATGTTTAAATTTGGACATTAAAATAACAAATTCATTTTCTGAAGTGGAAAAATTTCGTCGCTAAACTGGTATTATGAAGACAGTTATGAGCGCTAAAGTA
>NC_060954.1:28910714-28920214 GCF_022045245.1 Lucilia cuprina
CTTTAGTGCCTTTTTGAAGAAAGGCACCATGAGCAAAATTTTCCGCGTTTGGCACACCAAAAAGCACCGCAAATAGTGCTAAAAGCACTAAGTTGGCAACACTGCTAAAGATAATTTTTGTAATTTTAACGCTCTTGCAATGAGTTTTATATACGATCGGGTTATGTACGTGTAAATTGCCGAAAATCTTCGTAATCAGAACAATATGAACGCGCAACGCTGCTTTAAGGGTTTACGACGTATATTTTATTATGTTACAAACATCAGTACAACCCAATATACCCTCCCAACTAACGTGGTGTAGAGTATAAAAAGTAGTAAACTAAATTTATAGAACTCCAATTTTTAATGACTGTATACCCAGGATCGGCAGACATATACTACTACATTTTGCACTTGTATAAGTGAAAAAGCGAAAAAACAAGAAATGAGAAATCATTATACTCTCATCTCCACAAAAATGCATGTATGGAAAACTGTTATTTAGAAATAATATTAATGTTACACAAAACTAATATTTTTTAGTTTAAAAGTAGCAAATATTTTTTGCCCTGTTTTGCACATATTTATTTTAAATATTAAAATATATGTATATAAAAACACAAATTTAAGCTTTTTAACTATATTTGTAATTAAATACTTATATACATATTAAAGGTAAAAATTAAACAAAAGTACATTAAATTTTGGTTAATTATTATAATTTGCAGACTATGTTGAAAGAAAAAACATTTTAAAAAGTTAATAATTCTAAAAACTACTAAATATGTAGTGTAGATACTAAAAAAGCACAACAATAATTAGTATTATCCATCCCTTCATTAATATACTTTCGTTCATTTTCATTGCAAAAGCAAGAAACGAGCGACGACACAACCTTATTCTATGACAGCTCAAATGAGACTGAATTGTGTTTTCTATGCGTGTGAGTAATCTGTGTAAATTTAGTAACGGCCAAAAAACACTGTGTATAGGAGTTGCCGATCGTGGTTATATACACATCTTTTTCACTCATAAACAAAATAACATATGTACATATAATTCAAATACTTTTATTGAAGTATTTAGATTTGCCAAAATAATAAAGATATAAACTAACAATGTTTTAGAATTAATGAAAAAATAGGTATTTTTAGAGGAAAAATTGCGAAATCGGCACTTTGCTGTTTTTGAGGTAAAAAATCGGCAAAATGCCGATAAATCTGGCATGCCTGGACCGGAGGTGGTGCGTTCGATTCTTATCTGAAGAACTGGTTGAGGAGTGCACGACAGGTCCTATAAAGGCCTAGATGCATTTCTTTGGATTTGAAACTAACTAAATTGATGTCACGAAATTCGGATCCCTATATAACTGTGAGAAGAACTTTCACTAAGAAAATCTAAGATCCTTTAGGAATTTAGCCTCCCGCAAAAGTAATTAGTCTGAAAATTTTAAAATCTGTCTTCTGAGCAGCTATATGGCGCATGATCATGGCGACCAGCCTCAAAACCGCCTGGTCAAAAACAATGTGCATGAAGTAGAAAGGCGGCATATATCGCTTCTCATGGGCGCAGACGCAAACGATTTTAAATTGGCCGTTCAATTAGTGTGTCCACTAACGGATGGTAAACCCGTTGGTGGGAAATGTCGAAAACCCGTAGGTTATGTGGTAGATTATTAAACCAGCGAAAGATATCTGGTAATATACGTCCAAAACCCTTAAGGTACACCAATCTGAGTCGATTAAGCTATGTCCGTCCATGTAAACCTTGTGCGCAAGGTACAGGTGGCAATTATCAATATAATTGGATGAAATTTGGCACACACGCCCAAGGATGAAGCCTATTGAAAATGGTTGAAGTCAGTCTATTATTACTAGCCCCATACAGCCCTATCCCTATATCTAAAAAAATCGGCAAAACATAGTTTCTTATACGTCTTAATAATACTACAGATTTTCGTAATTAACGGACTTTATTTGACCCTTTCCCCATACAAAGTCTCCTCCAGAAAATGACTTTAAGGTTAATAATTCACTTATTAACACTAGTATCACGATGAAATCCAGCACACATAACTCTATTGTAAACGAAAAGTCATGTACCAACATTTTTTTTTTAGAAAATCACTTTACCCTTCGTGAGAAGAGTATATATAAGTTTGTCATTCCGTTTGTAATTTCTAATATAAATTTCCGACCCCATAAAGTATATATATTCTAGATCCTTATAGATAGCGGAGTCGATTAAGTCATGTCCGTCTGTCTGTCTGTCTGTCTGTCTGTATGTTTGTTGAAATCAGTTTTTAAATGACCACAGATATCGGCGAGATCCGAATCTTCAATAATTCTGTTAGATATGCTTTCGGGAAGATCGCTATTTAAAATAAGCAAAATCGGTTCATAAATATCGGAGATATGAGCAAAAACCCGAGACAACCTCTGAAAATTTCATAAAAAATTGAGTTTTTTTATTCATGCTCAAACTGAAATTGTAAAAAAAAAACAAAATACATAAAAAGGCACTTTTTGGGTCTTTTTATACCCTTCACCTTTGTGAGAAGGGTATATATAAGTTTGTCATACCGTTTGTAATTTCTACAATATAATTTTCCTACCCTATAAAGTATATATATATATATTTCGAGTCCTTATAGATAGCGGAGACGATTAAGCTATGTCAGTCTGTCTGTCCGCCTGTCTGTGTGTTTGCTGAAACCAGTTTTTAGAGGACCCCAGATATCGGCGAGATCCGAATCTTCAATAATTATATTAGACATGCTTTCGAGAAGATCGCTATTTAAAATCAGCAAAATCGGTCGGTAAATAACGGAGATATGTGCAAAAATCCGAGACAACCTCTGAAAATTTGTTGGCGTCATTGCGTTGTTAATTTTGTTTTTATTTTTCTGTGTTTTTCGTTATGTATGTTTAGATGTCTGTTGGTTTAGATGCCTTGTTTATTTTGTTTTTTATTTCGTTTAGCATTGTTGTTGTTCTTTTTGTTTAGCTTTTGATGTAATAATAATGTAGTCGGGAAAAAATTTAAAATTTATAAAAGATGTTTAAAATACACTATAGTGAAGGGTATATAAGACAGCCGAATATAGCACTCATACTTGTTCGTTCTAAAAAAAAGGCACTTTTTGAAATTTCTAGAATACTGAACTCAGAAACATGAAATTAAGTTTGTAGAGTCCGGATTAGATGAGAACACATAAAAGGAGACTTTTAAGTACTAGAAACATGAAATTAATTATGTAGAGCCTGGATTAAGTGGGAACACATAAAAGGGTGAAATTATGTATGTAGAATCTGGATTAAGTGAGAACCCATAAAAGGGGACCTTTTGGTACCTTACCGTTTTGCAATTGGTATTTTTTGATTTGTAATAAAATTCTTACTGACTATGTTTTAAGACATCATGGTGAAGGGTATATAAAATTCGGCACAGCCGAATATTAAACTCTTACTTGTTTTTCTTTTAGAAAATCACTTTTTTCAACAAAATGTTAATATTTCTGAATTAAGGTAAACAACTTAAATGCTTTATTATTTAAAATAATCCACATTTTTAACATACTCAATAGTGCAGTGTATCATATGGTCGACCAAGCCCGACTATACATTCCTAATTGTTTTAATTACCGATTTTTTTGACAAATTTGCGATTTTTACTCAAAATTACCAGGCACTCCTGTACACAGTGTATTTTGGCCGTGACTAAATTTACACAGGCTACTCAAAGGCATAGAGACCACAATTGAGCCTCATTTGAGCTGTCATAGAAGAAGGTTGTGTCGTCGCATTCTAAAAAATATTTCTAAATTTCAGTTTTCCATATATGCATTTTTGTGGAGATGAGAGTACAATGATTCCCATTTCTTGATTTTTTTTGCTTTTTTGATTATACAAGTGCAAAATGTAGTAGTTAGTATATGTCTGCCGATCCTGGTATTAGAGCGACCGAAAAAAGTCGATATTGGAATCTTGTTCGCTTTAACCCCACAAAATTATTCCTCTTTCCAGATATTGCGATAGCCGAAATTTGAGCTCGATTAATAAACGTTAGCACGTGCCGCTCGCCGCTCAAAGTTAAAAAACCAAATGTTTGGCCAAAAAGCTATCATATGAAGCTATAACTCCCGAACGGTAAATAGTAGAAACACTCAAAACAGAGCTAATATTTTACTTCAAAATTTATATTGTGTACAATGTTGCCACTTTGGTTATTATTAACCAAAATTGGTTATTTTTATTTTGCATGTGTACATGTGAATTATTTTTTCGTTTTGGTTATTTTTTGCAAACAATTGAACTAAATGCTGTTTGCTTTTATTCAAAAAATAAAATTAAAAAAAAACTACCTATGAGTTTTCCACATATGAAATGAGTTGATTAAAATCATAACAACGCCGTAAAATTATTTAATTTACACTAGTCAATCTAACACCGTGAATAATAATTCCTCTCTCTCCTTTTGGTGCATCCATGAACTTAAAATCACTTTTTGGGTCGATTCAAACTCGTCCGTCCTTCCTTTAATATTTCTATTGGAACTTTTTATGTAAAGAACTCGCGATACTTATATGAAAAAAATTGGTGGGAATAGTCTACGTAGTTAGTAGATTATGTCCTCCAAATTAAATTTAAAATTTAAAGTATAATTGCAACTTCTATACCTATATGAAATTTTGCATAAACAATTATTGTGCTAATTAGCCGAAATTCTAAGATAAATGATTTAATAAGAATAAATAAAGTATTTTCTGCTAATTGATGAAGAATAGTATCAGCATTTAGTTAAAAGTCGACTTTTCGACTTTTTGCATTTAGTTAAAAGTCGACTTTTCGACTTTTTGCATTTAGTTAAAAGTCGACTTTTCGACTTTTGCATTTTATGAAAAGTCGACTTTTCAACTTTTCGACTTTTTGCATTTAATTCGACTTTTTCCGACTTTTCGACTTTTTTTGACTTTTCGAATATTTTCGACTTTTCCGACTATTTTCGACTTTTCGATTTTTTCCCACTTTTTTCGGTGAAAGAATAATGAAAATATAAACACAACTTTTACACCCATAAAAAGCAATTAGTATAAATTGAATTCATGCAAGTTTATAAAAATTTCATAAATCATTCATTACAGTAAACCGATTTTTTTATGTATATCATTTTTTGCTCAATCACATGTATCAATTGACTATTTCTTCTTTTACCAATCACAATTTCGAAGTTCATTTTTTAATTTCTTTAACGATGTTTTCATCGCGAAGTTATCTTAAAAACTAATTGCTTGATATTTTTTTAAATTGAATAGACTACTTACTCAAAATATATAACGCGATATAATTTGGATTCTTTTAAAATTTACTAAAAGTGTAAAATGAAATAACTCCCCAAAAATAATTTTAGGGAGTTATTTCATTCGCAGAATTTGGGGAGTTATTTCATAATGAAATAAGTCCCCAATTTAAAAATGAAATAAGTCCCCAAAAGACGAAATAAATCCCCAATTGTTCTTGTTGTTGCGTTCAATACAAAATTTTGGGGAGTTATTTCATTTTTGTTTTGGGGAGTTATTTCATGACGCCAATTCGGGACTGTCCCATCGAACTGCTGGGACATTTCTTTTGAAAATTTTAACAAAATAGACTTAAACAACTTTTTGTATATTAAAGATCCTATGGATATTTATTTAGGATCTCAAGTATCCATAGCACTTACAACCACTCATAAATTATCCAATGAAGATGAAAAGATTTTAGAAATCATTGTTTATGATTTTACATTGAATTGTGCAACAGTTTGTTAACAAAGTTTGATTTTGAAAATGATTTTCTAAAATGTGTAGAGGTTTTAGCTCCTGATAACGTTATAAAAGACAAAGACATAACTATAACTTCATTAATTTTTTTTTCAAATATTGTTAATAAAAAAAATCAAGGCGAATATACTATAAGGTGAAGTCATTTCATTTTGAGGCGAATTTTTTATATATCTAATTTGACAACTTCGAGCTAAATTTCCGTGGACAAAAAACAATCAGCTGTTGAAATTACTTCACCTTATTAGTTTCGCCATAATGAAAATGTTCAAAAAATAGATGATGAATGGCGAGAATTGCACCATTTTAATTTTAAAGAATATTTCCTAACAGAAGAAAAAAACATTGAAACAGTTTGGGAAATCATTTTTAAAACAAAACGTTGACAGATCTGAAGTATTTCCTTGCTTAAAAAATTTGTTTATGCTGTTTTATCTATTCCTATTGCAACAGCTAATGTTCAATTTTTTTTAATTTAATATCAATAAAAATAAAATAAGAAACAAATTAGAAATACCCATTTAAGAATAAAATACTATCTTAAAAAAATCGTCAAATTTGTCAAAAAAAATCGGTAATTAAAACAAGTAGGAATGTATAGTCGGGCTTGGTCGACCATATGATACATTACATTGTTATAAATGTGGATTATTTTAAATAAGTTGTTTACCCAAATTCGGAAAAATTTTAACATTTTGTTGAAAAAAGTGATTTTCTAAAAAATTTTCTTGCATGACTTTTCGTTTACATTAGAGTTATGTATGCTGGATTTCATCGTGATACTAGTGTTTATAGGTGAATTATTGACTTTAAAGTCATTTTCTGAAGGGGACTTTGTATGGGGATAGGGTCAAATAAAGTCCGATAATTACGAAAATCTGTAGTAAGTTTTGCCGATTTCTTAGAGGTATGGATAGGGTTGTATGGGGCTAGGTGAAATAATAGACCGATTTCAACCATTTTCAATATAAATTCCATCCAATTATCTTGATAATTGTCAGATTAAGCCGATTGGTGTACTTTAAGGCAGCCAAGCGCAGAAAGAGAAACTGTTATTGTAGTGGTGAGAAAATACTAAAAAAACACTTAGAAAAAATATTTCCTAATTACGCTTGTTATGATAAAGTTTTATAACAAGTAAAATGGTAAATTTTACAAATAAAACATATCCAAAGAAAAGAAAAATGGTTATTTCTTCACAAAATTTAGATTTTTGAATATAAAATGTTTAAAAAAAAAGTATTAAAAATATCGTTTTTATGTATTTTTATTATTATGCATTCCTAAAAAGTTTTTGGAGTATATGAGTTTTTGGCAAGTTGCTCTCTAGTTTGCAAGTGGTGTTGTTGTTTTTACACGTTTTGTTTGCAATTTATGAAACAAACCTACTTTGTTGAATGCTGTCAAGCAACTAAAGATCAGTGTTGCCAACATTGGTCAAGCAAAACGCGCGCAAAAAAATTAAAAAGGGGTAAAAAAGCGTAATTTTCTAACTGAAAATGGGTAAAAAAGCACTAACGTTTTTTCATGATAATAGTCAATATTTCGGGATAAGAGTTCGGTGCTGTTGCCGAAAATCAACAGATACCCCACAGAGGAGTGACTGTGGGACTAAGCGTTGGAAATGAGTTGGTGTCAATTGTATATGATACAGAATGAATGTAGAGGTATACGGGCCTTACCCCACCCGTATACCTAAATGAGTGTGTCGTATGTTTTTCTCTATGAATGTGTCGAATAAATGAGATGTGTGCTGGGTTGAATGATGATGGATGAAAGATATATACAAGTGATACCAATTAATTTTCCTTCCTTGTCCAGATATATTCAGAGTTTACTCTGTTCATATTCGACTTGCCACAGCGTGTCACTGTGAGTAAGAACGATGTCTACGGCTTATTGATGGATCGTGCTTCGGTCCACCGGTTACGTCTCTAGGTGCTGTTGCCGAATCAACAGAGCCATAGTAGTGTGGTTGTCTTACAACGTGACTACTTTGGCAAGAGATTAGATAGCTCGAGTACTCCAGCAAAGTACTAGCGCATGGTACCGGTCATAGCCAATGTGCAAAAATTGCCACCTCAGTCTTCATTGAAGACAAAGGGGCGATGGTAGACCGTTCTCAAGTCTACCCTGTGGATGAAAAAGACCACCGTGAGATAAGGCCGACACGGCAGGTGCTCACGTTAAAACTCTCGACAGTCTGAGCAAAAAATGATATATATATAAAAAAATCGGTTTACAAAAATGTGTCCAAATATATGTGTAGAAATAAGTCGTGCAAAGCTAGGGTAAATGTTCTAAAAAATGGAACATGTGTGCTACCCAAAAACTATATAGAACATAATCACGACAATGAAGAAGAAGCCTTCAAGGAGTTAAAGGCCCTTAATGAAATAAAGAACACTTGTGAAGACCTTGCAGATGTCCTAGGAGGCGATACAACAGTTATGAGCTCCATATATTCCGTATAACTTGTGAAAGGTAAGGATATGTCAATTAAATTGGAATTTTATAAATATATATAAATATTGTATAAATATTTTTTTAGTCGCCAACATAAGACTAAGAACATTTCCTTCCCTAAAATCCAAAGAGGTTTACAATATATTGTACAAAAAAACATTATTACATCTCCGAAAAATGCCGTGCAAGTCTAGAAGCCTTTAATTTGCAAGGCGTTTGGAATTCTTTTGGTATCAGTAAAGATGAGGAAAATCCAAGGCATTTCTTTACAGCATGCATAATAGAGGAAAATTATTCTTTTTGCATTTTTTCTTCATTGAAAACTATTGACATAGTAAAAGAAAATATTCCTCAGTCACAAAGGAGATATTTGATGGATGCTACATTTAAAATCGTGCCGCAAGGATGTTTCAAGCAGCTCCTTGTAATATATATTGAATATTTCGAGGAGGTAACTAAAATTTTAATTTATTTCTTATATCCATTAATATATCGTTTCTTTCAGATTTTCCCAATGTTTTTTATTTTAATGGATAAAAAAACAAATGAGAGTTATAACGCCATTCTCAATTATATTAAAACAAATTTTAATTTATTTCTTATATCCATTAATATATCGTTTCTTTCAGATTTTCCCAATGTTTTTTATTTTAATGGATAAAAAAACAAATGAGAGTTATAACGCCCTTCTCAATTATATTAAAACAAATGTTTTTGACTTAGAGCCTATATTCATAACTGATTATGAGCAGGGAATGAGAAAAGCAATAAATTTGGTCTTCCCGCAAGCAAAAACTGTAGGATGCTGGTAAGTAAACTATTTCATAGAATAAAATTAACATGTATATATGTATGTATATTTAATAAGTAAACATTGTATTTAGAACGAATTCCATGTTTAACACCTTCATCAAATTAAATTTTTAAAAGACTTTAAAAATGAAATTTATAAAATTCCAATTTAATTGACATATCCTTACCTTTCACAAGTTTTACGGAATACAGATCTAATGGAGCTCATAGCTGTTGTATCGCCTCCTAGGACATCTGCAAGGTCTTCACAAGTGTTCTTTATTTCATTAAGGGCCTTTAACTCCTTGAAGGCTTCTTCTTCATTGTCGTCATTATGTTCTATATAGTTTTTGGGTAGCACACATGTTCCATTTTTTAGAACATTTACCCTAGCTTTGCACGACTTATTTCTACACATATATTTGGACACATTTTTGTA
>NC_060954.1:28920314-29011465 GCF_022045245.1 Lucilia cuprina
GCCATAACAGAAACTTCTTCCTTCTGGAGATGCTCAATATGTAATGAGAAAAAGTCGCAATTCTCAAATATAAACAAAAGCAGAAGTATTAGTGAAGAAGTCCTGTCTAAATTTAAAGTTCAGATGGGATTAAACATCGACAAACCACTTCCAAGTTGCGGTAGTACAAATGACGGAATACGGCGAGAAGGTTTTTTTTCGTGATTTTGAAATTACTTCAAAAATAACTGGAATCGACAAGGAGTTGCTTCGAAGAGTTAACACTATTTTAATGGCACTGAATAGTAAACATAAAATTAATGGAAATCGATTTGGGGAATATACATCTGAAATTTCTAAATTACTTGTATCTCTGTATCCATGGAGGGAACTAACACCAACAGTACACAAAGTATTGTGTCATGGTCAAATAATAATTGAATCGAATATTCTTCCACTTGGAGAGTTAACAGAAGAAGCCCAGGAAGCGAGGAATCGAGATTTTAACCGATATGACAGATTATTTTATAGAAAATAAGTGATGTTAGGAATTAACTATATAAGTAGGATGTAAGAATTAATTGTATTATGTTTAAGATAAACAGTTCAAATTAAAAAAGCTATTATACAAACTGATGATATTGTATTAAATTGTGTTTTATATTTCGGTGGGCGGGAAAGGTGGTTTGTGTGGGGTGATTTAGGTGTTGTTGTGCGTGGCTCATAATAAAATTATATTTTTTATTGTATATACAATGTTATAGTCATTAATAAAATAATTAACTAAATAATTTTTAAAAATTGTCCAAATATTTTATTCAACACCAAATGTATGTTCTGTCATACTTACTTAATACTAAAATATGAAAAAGATGAAGTTAAAGGACACAGGTTTAAATGAACATATTTTTGAATGTAATTGAGATATTGGCTTGAAATTTTTTGTAAAGGGTCGAGAATTTCCATATCTAACTAAAAAAAGATATTAAGGGATAAATATGGACTAAATTGTTGTAGCTATCTGCGACCCTATTAAAATTTTGATATAAATCATAGTTTTAGAAATTTAACAAATATGTAATATATGACAAAATCTTTCTCAATGAAATCTTCAACGCTTGTTAAATTTGTCATTTCAAATAAGAAAATGCAAAAAAAAAAATTGAAAAGGCCAAAGGGCATCCCGCAATTCCCAAAAATAGGAATGAAAATCCCAAAAATGGAATTTTTTACATATTTGCCCATAGGATCCACATTTCTTTCAGGGCTGGGAAAATACTTTTGGAGTAAATAGAAAACATATTTAGGTTTCCAAAACTGATTTCAGTTTTCTGATCCCAGCTTTGGGATTTTAGAACATGTCGCCCAAAGTTGAAGTTTTGATAAAAAATAGGACATATTCGGAAGGACGCAGTGGCAACATTTTCAAAAAATAGGACAAGTTTTTTACGCCAAAGCGTTTCGCGTGAAGATACCTTTTAGAAAACTATAAAATTGTTATATGTTCTTAAAGAAAATTTTATTTTATTAATAAAAGAGTAAGGACACATTTTGGGCAAAAAAACGGCAAAAATCTAAAATTTTTTGAATTTTTAAATTAAAAAACGTATATTTTTGGATCTGTAAATGATATTGATCTGAAATTTTTTGTATATTATTGGAAAAAATTGAGTCCATTTGGTCCAAAATTACGCCCGGTATTCAAAAAAAGGCGGATCAAGGTATGGTAAATTTTGTATCACTAAATTTTTAAATACCTATAACTCGGATATTATAAGAGATAAGTAGTAGTAGTATGAGCGCTTTCAGAAAATATAAAAATCTTTGTATTTGGGTAAAAAACAAAAAAATGGCACGAGTTTAAAAATTTTACATGTCGTAGGTACCTTCTTTGAGTCGCCACAGCTCCGTCCCTGGGGCATCTGCGAGGTTCATGTTCAAAACTTAAACTCGAATACTCCTTGGCTACGCTCACGCCAAACTTTATCCCGATCGGATCAGCCGTTTAGAAATGCCAGATTTATTTCCAAAAAATTTCCGTTCTGCCCCACTGTGCAGTGCTTGTTTTGCTATGTTTTAAATGTAAAATACTTACTTTTTACACAAATAGTGAAAAAATAAAAATAAGTAAATTAAAAATTAAAATATGGTGTGCAGTCAAAAATTGCAATAATAATAATAATAATAAAAAATCAAAATCATACGCAATATCTTTTTTTAACTTTCCTTCAGATCCTAGCTTATTAAAGCAATAGATAAGTTTTTGTTGCCACAATAAAAAAATTAACGTTAAAACTTCTAAAATCTGCATGGAGCATTTCAAAACCAAAGACTTTGAAAACAATTTAGAATTCGAAATGGGTTAGTATGAAGCTTAATTCCCAAATGATTTCTGTAGTAAATAGATTAGTCACTATTATATTTTTCCATAATCTATATACTTATATAAAAGAGTAGCGTTACTGACTGACTGATTCATCATCGCACAGCCCAAACGGCTGAACCTAGAATCATGAAATTTTGACAGAAGATGTGTTTTTGGTTATGTAGATCCACTAAGGAGGGATTTTTGCAAATTTGTACATTTACGGGTAAAAAGGGGAAAAAACGGGTAAAACAGGTTTTCTTAATTATCTTACACAATATTAGTGATACAAGAAAAATTTTAAATGCACCTGTATCTACTCTTAAAATGAGCAGATGGGTTTCTGGTACTTTTTTGAAATTCGTACTTTTAAGGGGTAAAAATATGTAATATAGGGGATGGTACCTTTTTGGGCCTTTATAACTTTTAAACTAATTAACATAATCGAATTTTTCTAAATATTTTGGATACATCTATCAAAATTATGAGATACCTGTTTCGGACTTTTTTAAAATTCAGTCCTTTTTGGGTATAAAAGGGAGAAAACTGTATTTAGGGTACCTTTTTTAGCACATTAAGAAAACTTTTTCGGTTTATTGAATTATTCCTATTAAATTACGGAGTAACTCTGTGATGTAATAAAATGTTTGCTATTTCACTGAGGAAAAAAGTACCAAAAAGAAAAAAACGGGAAATTTAATTTTATTCAAAGTCATTGGGCCAATTTTTATAAAATATGAAAAAGTAGTTTATTTACTCAAATAAAATAAGCTGTTGGTATATTATTATTATTATTATTATTATTTTGGAATTCGAGTACTAGGGGGACCAAATACAAGTAAGTTGTTTAGTACGTTTTGAAAGCACTATTTTTCTGAAACAAAATGAGAATTTATTGAGAGAGATTTTTGTACTTTTTCGTTTTTCCGAAGGTTCCTTTTAATATTTTTACGATATTGAACATAGATATTGAAAATAAAATTTAAAATGTAGGGACCTCAGTGAATGAGAATCTACTGAAAGGAACTTTTGTTACTTTTTCATTCATCAAATTATATTTTTTGAATTGTATATAATATTGAACACAGAAACATAAAATTTTGATTAAATGATAATCTATGAGAGGTATTTTAGTACTTTTCTTCAAAATTACTTTCGAAATTTTCTATATTGTGGAAACTAAATGAATGAAATTTAAAATACAAGCTTCTTACTGAATGCGAATATAATATTCACGTGATATTGTACGTATGTAACTAAAACTAAAAGTAAACAACATTTATATGTATTTTATTAAATTTAGGGTAGCGAAGCACCCATGCTAGTATAACTATAGTTGTATCATGATATTTTCCAATATTGTCTTCAAAAAATATATGGGAAATTCTCTTTTTAATTTCGATTTTAGGGTTCAAAAAATGATGAAAAGATAATAACTTGAACTTTAATATAGCAATAATATGTAATAATAATTAATAAAGTTTAATATTCCTAATAACATAAAACGTAAAATACATTTTATTTTATTACACATAAATAAGTTTTAAACATAATTATTTACTTTTCTATTATAAATCACATACAATTTTCATATCATACAATCAGTTCTAGGCACTTAATGAGAACTTTTTTAAGAGAGCCATGTCGCCATCTGTGTTTATTTCTTTATGGTTTTTTCAATGAAATTGCACTGAAAAAAATATTTGGCTTTTTTCAATTTTGAAGATCAAATTGCACTACTATAAATTGGGAATATTTTTAAACAAAATATAATCAATGGACATAAGAATGATAATTTCTTCACTTCAAATTAAAATGTACAAAAAATATCAAATAAGAATGATCTTATTTACTTTCATTGTTATGCATTCTTGAAAATTATTTAGGGTGTATGTTTTTTTTGTAAATTATGCTCTTGTTTTTAAAGTTGTGTTTTTGTTTTTTCAAATTGCGTTTGCAATTTCTGAACAAAGCGACATCAACCTACTTTGTTAAATGCTGCAAAGCAACTAAGTAAAATATTTGTATTTTTGACGCTCTTCTTGAGAAGTTCTTATGCGATCGTGCTGTATAAATGTAAACTGCCGAAAATCTTCGTATTCAGAACAATACTAGCGCCGACGTCTGTTAGACCTGGAAACTCTTGTTGAGAAACTTTTGATTTTGTGTGTGAGAGAAAGAGATAAATGATATTTCTTTCTCTTTCTCTCACACACAAAAATCAAAAGTTTCCCAAAAAAGTTTCCTAGTGTGAACCAGGTCTTATAGAATACAAAAAATTATGTTAAGAACGTTAACAGAACGAACGTTTAAGTTATAGAATAAGGGTATTAAATTTATGAATGTTTATACTTAGTAGGTTTTAATTTTATTTCTATTGTAAAAGTTGTTAGTATCTTGATTTATCAAAAAATGAAATAAAAATTTTTAAAATTTGTACAGATATAAAATTAGATTTTTTACGGGTCCCTTCATAGTCCAACTCTGATTTTTTTATATGTTGTTGTTGATATTATAAAAAAAATTTGTAAAGAAATAACGAAACTAGAAAATACCACTTTAAAGATATCCTTGCTCTAGGACATTTTTGATATCATTATCCTTATTTTAAAACCATAGTATAATATATTGTCATACTACGACACATAGACATTAATTAGAGTTTAAAATGGTTAAAATCGTAACAATTTTGAAATTTTAGAGAACTTTATATAAATTTTGTTTGTATGAAAAGAATGTGTTAAGCAAAGTTTATTAAAATCAGAGAGGGTCTGCTCAAAATTTTGTTGATATTACATACGAGAAAATTTTCGCATATTTTGTTCATTTTGACAAGGGGTCCAAAAAAGTGGCAATGCACTTGAAATAGGTTCAAATTGCGACTTTAGTCTCACAACGGTAACGCTGCCCACATGAATTTAAAAAAAAAAATCATATATCGGAGAAACTTTTAGGGCTAGAATTCTCAAATGTTACATGAAGAACTTTGACATTCATTTGAACATTTATATGGCACCACATATATGAATTAAATACAAAATCGTATATACAGTTGCGTTTAAAATAATAAAATTAATATTAAAAATTTAAAAAATTTTTAATATTATTTTTTAGTAAAAAATTTAGATTTTTAATTAAATATTTTTATAATTTATTTATTTAACTTGTTCTCTAATTTTTATAATCGTTATTTTAAATATTGAAGAAATATATATAAAAAATATATATTTTTTGAAATTTATATACAAAATCTATTGTTCAAAATAATAGGAGTATTCGATATAAGTGCAACTATTTTTAAAATAAAAAAAAAACGAAAGCACTTTCATCTAAAATATTATTAATTAATGTGTGGCAGTACAACATCAGCCATTTTTGCAAAGATTTTATTTAGAGTTTGGGTATATGAGCCTCCGGAACTTAATGTCTTTCCAAAAACGGTTTTGAGGGACTTGATGACACATGTCGTGGCCGATTATCAACAAATATGCAGTATTTTATTCAGAAAGCCTTAAAAGATATTATACGCAAGGTCTTTCAACGTTTTGCTTTAGAATCAGTAAGTCGACAACCATGCAATTTAGAATCAATAATGTTTTTATACGACAACACCGCCATTTTATCAAATTTGTTTATTGGGAATTTGATAGCATATCTTGGGCTAATATGAGTACCTTCAACATTTGGGGTACGACACCATTTTACAATTTTTTAGACCATAACCTTTTTGTCAAGACCCATCATGAATCATTCCTATTATACAACTTCATTGAAAGTACGTTAGAGCTTTATGAAACCACCTCTACATGTGTTACTTGGCAAACTTTATGGTTTTCACTATATGTTTTATGGTCTGAAATTAAATTTTTTTTTAAAAACGATTTGTTTAAGAATTAATCTGAACTAACTGAATATTGATCTCGATGTTTAATAACTACATTTTGGCTTAGTTTCACTAATTTGGGGCACCCTAATTGGATTAATTTAAAAAAAAACCATAAGCGATTATGGGAAGCTCTTATAATTTTTGAATGAAATGTTTATTTTTTATCAGAAGTTTTAAAATATTTGACTTCCTAAAGTATTCAAAAAGTCTTTTAGTGAAATTACCATGAGAATTTTCATATTTTGTTAGCGATATTTTTATAATTTTCAAGATATTGGAACAGAATTCATTTTCGTCAATTCTGACATTTTCTTTCAGGATTTTAAATGAAATAATTGTAAACTGAGCTCAAAATCATCTATATATCAGAAAATTTTTTTATATTTACTACGAATAAAGGAAAATAATCTAACTTAGGTTAGATAATAAACGGTAATCCTATTTTTTTGAACAGTCGTAATCGGATATGGATTTCGAAAAATGTGAATTCCAAAAAAACTAATGAACCTATTTACAAAATTTCATTTGTTTTATATTTTAAACACTTAACAAATAAATATCGTGAAAAAATATTTGATTCCTGTAAATCTTTCTTTTTTAAATTAAGCTGCACCATTATTTTTAAGTCTTACTCCTATTTTTTTTGAACACAGCTGTATCTTAAAAATTGTTATATGTATAATTAAAATTTTTCATAGATAGATAGAAACTGGTGAACAAAGAATAATAAGAAATTGGACACATTGATGAAAGTCCGACTCTCTCACAATACGTCAAAACTTTTTCGCGAAAATATGAAGATAATTTACCTTCTTGCACCTTTTCTTACACACACACAACATATTTTTATTTTTTTGCGCATTTTTATACCATTAAAGAGGCCGAAATTGTCTTATTTTTTGTAAACGAGAAATATATTTTTTTAATTATTAAAAATTAAATTTTGAGGAATTTTAATAAAACTAGAAAAAAGAAGTTGTAAATTTTGGTATGGAAATGTGTAATAAATATAAAATAATCATGATGTATTATTTTATATTTATTAAATGTTTACAGATCAAAAAGATTAAAAAATCTGGGAAAGAATTAATTAAAATGCTCTATATTTTTCCTAAAATTTTTAAGTACGTTTTTATGCAAGGCATAAATAGCTCATTAATGTATTATTTTAGATTTAAATGAAATATGTTGTCACCGAATGATTTTAAAATAAACGTAAATAAAATTGCATAATTTAATAACTAAATAACTTAATTATTAAGTATATATTTAATTTCAATTGGAGTAGCGAAGAACACCGGATATTAGCTAGTAAAAAATAAAAATCTATTTATTTTTTTTATTTTTAGGCAGAAATTTCTATGAAATCGTAAAAAACAATTATATAAATAGTTTTTTTAACGTCAAACAAAATGTTTGATGTTAACATTCGTTCAATTCACAATCGGTGTTGTACGGTTGTATCGTAGAATGTCCGTTTGTAACACATCGAAATTGATCATAGACCCACAAAAGTATATACATATATATTTAGGTCCTTATTAAATTCAAAGATCTAGTCATGTCTGTCCGTCCGTCTGTCTGTTGAAAGCCCGATAGAGTCCCAACGAAAAGAGCTAGAAGGTTTAAATTTTACACAAATATTTCTTTTACATATATGAGGTATTGAATATGGGCAATATCTTTGCACGTTTTCGTATAGCCCCCATACAAGTAGCCTAGCGAAAACAGGTTTACGGTTTTTTAAATGCAAGTATAACAATGAAATTCGACTTAAATAAGTTTTGTATGAGCCATATTCTCTCTACCAAATTTTATGAGCTGGCTTAAATATACGAGTGAAGCGCTGAAATTCAATTTACGTAAGTTTCTTACGAGCAAAAATCTACTATATACAAAATTTTATAAGGAACGATCCAGAATTAACCCAAGCATTACACTTGCTGCATACGGTTTGATGGTGGGTTTATAAAATTCGGCATACTCTACATAATTACGCCAAATATACTATGGCCTCTTTAAAAATTGGCACAAATAAGATTTATATAAGTATAAATGAGACTGCAGATTTTCGTAATGATCGGCCCTTATTTGACCCTAGCCCCCATACGTACTTCAAAAAATGTCTTAAACGTCTAAAATTGACTTGTAACCATTTGTATCGCAATGAAACTCAACTAATCTAACTGTTATTTAAAACTATATGGAGCCCTTTTCGCATAATCTTTAAGTAGAACATAGCATTACTCCAAAACTCCGTTAATAAATATTATTACATCTAAAATATAGGATGCAGTTTCTTTCGATTTGATATTGACGCTATATCCGATTTTTTTGTCGCTTACGTCTCTTTTGCCGAGACAAATTTTGGTTGAGTATTGTCCATTAATTTGATTATTAAAATTGCAGATAAAATTGTTTATACAGCACAGTTGATTTAAATTTTGAAATTAAAACACAATGGCCACACTTTATACACAATATTGACATTGTATTATGAATTAAAATCAAATATTTAATGAAAGTTTATGATTAATTTACAGAGCTTAAATAAAATGCGTCTTTAACAATAGACAGGGATGTAAGAAATATTGTTTTGTGTTAATAATGAGTTAGCCCACATACAAGAACCTCCCAGATTATAGTTAAAACATTGATAAATGTTGTTTATGTAGCAATCGCTATAAAATTTTGAAGAAGTCGGTAAATTATGTGGAAACTATAACAGATGTCAGGCAAGATTTGTCCCTAGCTTCCATATATGGACACTGTAAAATAATGATTTTATGATCATATTTGTCTTAAAAATATCAGTATAGAAATTTGATGTATGATGATGTTTTAGGATGGGTTCCTATGAACCTCATAAAGAAAATAAGTTAACAGTTAATAAATCTTTCAAAAATTAAGAAAGTGTGATAAAATTCTACAAAAAACATTTGTTTTCAAAACTAATCACGCATTTAAATTCTATAGACCTCGGTCCACAATTAACAAAATCCCTCATTAAAGGCCGTATTCTGAAAATCTGTACTCTGGTAGTACAATTCGCCTTATATCGAATAAATAAGTAAATTCTTGGACTATAAATGTATATTTTGCATATATTGCTTTAAATTGCATATTTCCAACATTTTTATAACATATTTTGCATATGTATTTACATATTTAGAAGTTTTTTAAATAAATATCAACAAATTTAGATTTACTAGGTTCTATGAAATACAAGTTTACATAGTTTAATTTAATATTTAAAAACACTATAGTGCGGAAGGTAATTTGAGTTTGTGCTGCTAATTGTAACGTCCAAAGTATCGGCTTAGTATCAATTTCTGAGTCTGTCCATCTGTGTGTCAATATAAAAAGATAAATGGATGAAATTATGTTCTTACATCTCTCTCTTACACATTACCAAACGATAAAATTTTGAAGAAAATTTTATTAGAATCATAATAGGGGTTTTACTTCTGTGAAATTTCATCGCTATACTCGTATTTTTAAGGCAGTAATGAGCGTTAAAGTATTTTTATGGAGGGGACCTTATATGGGCGCTAGGGTCAATTATAGACCGATCCACATAAAATTTGATATAAAGGCTTGGTTCCTTAGATACATACTGATGTCAAAATTTCTTCGCTATATTCGTATTTTTACGCCCATAATTAACGTTAAAGTCGTTTTCTGAAGGGGGCCTTCACATAAAATTTGGTAAATTTTGACTTGTATAATCTTACTTCTGTGTAATTTCATTGTTATAATCCTATTTTGAGCCAGTAATGAGCATTAAAGAAAGTTTATGGGAAGACTTTTTATGGGGGGTAGGGTCAATTATGGACCGATCCACATAAAATTTCATAAAGATTTTTTGGCCTGTAAGACACTTACTTACTTATATCAAATTTCATCGCTATAATTGTATTTTTAAGTCAGTAATGAGCGTTAAAGTCATTTTCTGAAGGGGACCTTATATGGGGGGTAGGGCCAATTATGGACCGATATACATAAAATTTGGTTGAGAGATATTGACTTGCATGAAACTTATGTGTGTCGAATTTCATCGCTATATTCCCATTTTTAAGCCAGTAATGAGCGTTAAAGTCATTTTCTGAAGGGGACCTTATATGGGGCGTAGGGTCAATTATGGACCGATCCACATAAAATTTCATAGAGAGGTTTTGGCTAGTAAGAAACTTACTTATGTCAAATTTCATCGCTATACTTTTATTTTTAAGAGAGTAATGAGCGTTAAACTCATTTTCTGAAGGGGACCTTATATGGGGGGTAGGGTCAATTATGGACCGATATACATAAAATTTGGTTGAGAGATATTGACTTGCATGAAACTTATGTGTGTCGAATTTCATCGCTATATTCCCATTTTTAAGCCAGTAATGAGCGTTAAAGTCATTTTCTGAAGGGGACCTTATATGGGGGGTAGGGTCAATTATGGACCGATCCACATAAAATTTCATAGAGAGGTTTTGGCTAGTAAGAAACTAACTTATGTCAAATTTCGTCGCTATACTTTTATTTTTAGAGCGTAATGAGCGTTAAACTCATTTTCTGAAGGGGACCTTATATGGGGGGTAGGGTCAATTATAAACGATATACGTAAAATTTGGTTGAGAGATATTGGCTTGCATGAAACTTATGTGTGTCGAATTTCATCGCTATATCCCCATTTTTTAAGCCAGTAATAAGCTTTTTAGTCATTTTCTAAGGGGGACTTTATATGGGGGTAGGGCCAATTATAGTCCTATATCTGCCATAATGCAGAATTACTTTGCAGACGTCAAAAAACTGACCTATGCGAAATTTTGTGGTATTTGCTTCATAAAAACGAATTTGTGAATATTTGAAGCTATTTATACAGTATTCGGGGGGGTACATTTGTATGGGGGCTATGTGAAATCGTTGACCGATTTTGCCCATTTTCAATACCAAACATTTCTGATCAATAAAATATATTTTGGGAAAATTCATCTCAATAACTCTTATTTTGTGGACGCTATCGTGCCAAGAACAGACAGACGGACAGACGGACGGACATGGCTAGATCGTCTTAGAATCTTACGAGGTCCCAGAATATATATACTTTATGGGGTCTTGATGGTGGGTATAAAAAACATTTTTGAAAATTTGACATTGTTTGGTTACACTGATTTGATTTTTAAAGTCATGGTTAAATAACCAATATATAACATTCTAGAACATATGAACTTCCTAGGAATGATAGGTAAGTCGCGAAAGTAAAAAGTTTCCTGAAAAAAATTAAATTTCATTAGGTTTTCTTAACTTCAACATTGAGTATTATGTTTATAATGTTGATGTTCCTGGACATGCAAATCGTTTTAAGTTGTATCTCAATTGGATCTTTGTGATGCAAGGATATGAGCCTGAGAAAATGATTATTATTTTTTTTTTTCAAATTGACACTAAAGCCCCAAATCTTTGAGGGCCTATTAATTGACATTTAAGTTAAAAAATGAGTTTTATTTTTCCGTCGTAAAATAAGAATTATTTGAGGAGTTTTCTTTTTTTCCATCAGAAAATAAAACTCATTTCGGGAGTTTTGTTTTCCCCGTCAAAAAATTGAAAAAATGTTTTTATATATATTTTCAGTCTCTTATTTTATTGAGATTATCTGATCAAGTTCATTAAATAGTTGATTTGAACTGACGTTAACATCTGAATCAAAAACGGCAAATGGTAATTTTCTGTTATGACTAAACACAAGCTTTTTTAATTTCTTCGGAAGGCATTATTATTGAAAATGAATTTTATTTTCTGACAAAAAAAAAATAAAACTCCTCAAATAATTTTTATTTTACGACGGAAAAATAAAAGTCTTTTTTAAGTTTAATTTCAATTTTTATTTTTAGGTTGAAAAATAACTTTTTCTGATGGATTTTTATTTTTAAAGTCACAAAATAACTGTTATAAATTAACTTTTTTGATATAACGTAATATTTCGTATTATACACGAAATTTTTGTAAATATTACGAAAATAGAAGTTACGAATTTTTTTTTCGTAAAGTTGAGCATGGATTATTTTCAGTGTAGTTATTAAAAAAAACAATTCCATAGCATATATTTTTACTGAAAAAGAATTATAGCAAAATCAAATAGAAAACATATTACTTACCCAACAGAAAATTTATAGCTTACTACTTTGATATTGTGTTGCTTATTTTGTATTCGAAAGTGCTCACGAACTTACACACACTCTGGCTTACTTTAAACAGGGTATGGCCGCTTGAAAATGACACACTAACTGATATACTTGGTTTGCGATATTGTGTGTAGATTATACTTTTTTAATAATATACTTGTGTATGGAAAAGTAGCTATTCCTACATTCTTCCCGATATACCTAGTAAGTAAAATTGTTTCTACAGCACCTTCCTAGCTGGAACACAAGTATATCAAAAAATATCTACAACAACTTTCTATTTAAAATACATGTGTATTAAGAAGTGTCTAAATATGTATGTTTTTTTAAAAAATGCTACCCAAATACATGTTTCTACAAATTCATTCATAAGCATAAGGCCATTCCAATCATTACTAGATCATGATCCTAATTTTAAGCAACAAATTTTGCTTAAAATTCATCTAAACATTGAAAAAATGTTGATCCAAAAAATATTTTTCGATAAATGAAAAATTTTTTGTTGATTAAATTACAGCACACTTGATTTTTTTATATTATAATTTTCTGTTCTCATATACAATGTTAATCACTCGTATATTAAAATGTAATGCAGAAAAAAATTTATTAAAAATTTAAACTTCATATCCAGATTTTATATACAAATAAATCAAATTATAAGTAACACAAAGTAAACCACACAACATTGGTTACAATTCCGAGTACTCTGAAAATTTTCTGTGGAGTAATTTTGATGACGACGTTGTTTAATATTACTTACTTTTCAATATTTGATGCAGTGTTAAAAATTGTAGTTTCACAATTAACGAGTACCCAATTAAACAAAGTTAAAAATAAAACTGAAAATACAAAAAATATTATAATTAGTAAAAAAAGTTTAAATAAAATCTATCTATATACATTAGATTGACCGGATCTTATATGCGGAGAAAAAATGTCAGAACCTTGTTCGTCTTAACCCCACAAAATGATTCTCCTGTCCAGATAATGAGATAGCCGAAGCTTAAGCTCGATTAATAAAAAAATCCAAATTTTTTGCCAAAAAGCTTTAACTCCCGAACGGTAAACAGTAGAAACACGCTTAGTACCTCAAAACAATGCTAATACTGTACTTCAATATACGTTTTTGTCCTTACAATATATCATGAGCCTGTTCTTAGCTATATTATTTTATATTATCTGACAGATAATATTCCGTAAATATTTCGTTTAAAATGTATAACAGTAATAAGTATATTACAATTCAATCGCAGGTACAGCTTATTCTATTGACCATAAATACACAGGTGAAATTTCAAAAAACTTTAAAACTTGTTTAACAAAGATTTAAAAAAAAAGTAAGAGTTCTATATTCGGCTGTGCCGACTCTTATATACCTTCACCATGGTGTGTTAAAAAATACAGTCGGTTTCAAAATCTCCTCTTTCACATCATTTACTTCGGGCTAAACATACAATTTAATGTTTCTAAATTCAATATTATAGAAAATTAATTTCATGTTTCTGGGTTAATTATTATAGAAAACTCAAAAAGTACCTTTTGAAAAACGAAAAAGTACCAAAAACTTCCGTTTTATGGGGTCTCACCTAATTCAGACTCCACATACTTAATTTCATATTTCTAGGTTGAATATTATAGAAAATTCAAATGTACCTTTTAAAAAAACAAAGCTACAAAGTTCACTTTTTCCGATTCTCGCCTAATTTTGACTCTACTTACTTAATTTAATGTTTCTAGGTTCGATATTATTGAAAATTCAAAAACTACCTTTTGTCCGTAGTTCCTTGCCTAATCCGGACTCTACATACTTAATTTCTAAATTCATTATTATAGAAAATCAAAAATACCTTTTGAAAAACGAAAAAGCACCAAAAAGTTCTCTTTTTTGGGTTATTTTCTAATTCCGAATTTACTTACTTAATTTGATGTTCCTAGGTTCAATATTAAAAAATATTCAAAAAGTACATTTTGAAAAACAAAAAAGTACCAGAAAGTTCCCTTTAATGGATTCTTACCTAATACAGACACTACATACTTAATTTCATATTTCTAGGTTGAATATTATAGAAAATTCAAAAAGTACCTTTTGAAAAACGAAAAAGTACAAAAAAGTTCCCTTTTATGGGTTCTCACCTAATTCAGACTCCAGATACTTAATTTCATATTTCTAGGTTCAATATTATAGAAAATTCAAAAAGTACCTTTTAAAAAACAAAAAAGTGCCAAAAAGTTCATTTTTTCCGGTTCTCGCCTAATTTCGACTGTACAAACTTAATTTCATGTTTCTGGGTTCAATATTATAGAAAATTCAAAAAGTACCTTTTGTAGAATAAAAAAATTACCAAAAAATCCCAATTGACGTGTTTTTGCCTAATCCGGACTCTACATACATAATTTGATGTTTCTAAATTCAGTATTATTGAAAACTCAGAAAGTACATATTGAAAAAGTTCCCTTTTATGGATTCTCACCTAATGCAGACACTACATACATACTTAATTTTATATTTCTAGGTTGAATATTATAGAAAATTCAAAAAGTACCTTTTGAAAAACGAAAAAGTACCAAAAAGTTAACTTTTATGGCTTTTATCTTAAGCCAAGCTCAACATACTTAATTTCATGTTTCTAGCCAACGGTGTTGCCATATATGAAGACTTATCTTCATTTTGAAGTTTTCTTGAAGTAGTGTGAAGATTTAAAGATTTTTATATTAAAAAAAGATTTTTATAAATTTGAATTTTTTTCTATTAGTTTATATATTTATACCCTTCACTTTCGTGAGAAGGGTATATATAAAAGTTTGTCATTCCGTTTGTAATTTCTATAATATAATTTTCCGACCCTATAAAGTATATATATTCTGAATCCTTCTAGATAGCGGAGGCAATTAAGCCGTGTCCGTCTGTCTGTCTGTTGAAATCAGTTTTTAGAGGACCCCAGATATCGGCGAGATCCAAATCTTCAATAATTCTGTTAGACATGCTTTCGAGAAGATCGCTATTTAAAATCAGCAAAATCGGTCGGTAAATAACGGAGATATGAGCAAAAATCCGAGACAACCTCTGAAAATTTTATGAAAAAATGTCATATTTTTTCATGCATTGTTAAATAAGCAACAACAACACTGTATATTAGAAAAGGATGTACACGAGTGTGTAGATGTATGTATATGGTTTTATTCAGCTGTGTGTTTTTTTGAATTCTCTTCGTATATTTGGATGTAGGTTGGTTTTATTGCGTTGTTTATTTTGTTTTACTGTGTTTTTCGTTATGTATGTTTAGTTAGATGTCTGTTGGTTTAGATGCCTTGCGTATTTTGTTTTTATTTCGTTTAGCGTTGTTGTTCATTTTGTTTTGCTTTTGGTGTAATAATAATGTAGTCGGGAAAAATTTAAAAAAAATACACTATGGTGAAGGGTATATAAGATTCGGTACAGCCGAATATAGCACTCTTACTTGTTTTAATGTAAAAACAATATTTAAATTAACGAATTAATAAATGGCAGACGAATACGTAAATCAAAAATCATAATATATTTTAATTCCTTTGGTTTATTCTTACTTCTTTCTCGCATTCCGCGAATAAAAACAAAAGAGAGAATAGCAAAATTGAAAAAACGTCTAATGTAAATTTTTTATTGTTTAAGAAATTTGGTGACAACAGGCTTGATAAAATTGTGCATTTCTTTTTAAAAAGTTTACTGATGCTTGGTTTAACTTTAAAAAAAATGGATAAATATTTTTCAAAAAATGGCAAGCTATTGTTTATTTATATTCAATAAATGTATATTTAAATCTAATAAAAACGACTTCCTACAGGATCAAATAAATCTGATGAGTAGTCATCACCAAGCACTTCAGTCTCTAAGCAAAACAAATATAGAAGTTATAATAAATGCTGGGAGGAAAATCTGTTATTAAAACCATGGATTAAAGAAAGCATCAACAACTTTGCTTTTTGTAAATTTTGTGGCTGTTAATTGAAGTTACTTGGGGGCGCACAGTGGTATAGAAAAAAAAGAGGGAAATAATTCGGTAACTTCTAAACGGTTAATCCGATTTTAATGAAATTTGGTATGCACAAAGAGGAGGTGTTGTCGAGTTTAGGTTTAGAATTTGGACCTTATAGGCCAACCAGGGGCCCGGCGGGGGGTCCTCAAATTAGGACACCTCGGCTATGTTAAATTTTTAAAACGATCCTATTTCTTCAATTGAGTTCCGATTTAAAAAAATATATAGAATCTCCTCATCGAGCACCATAAAAAATGTCGTCGTAGCAGTAAATTATCTCCTATAGTTTATGAGATATTCGCATTTGAAAATTAAAATTTTAAAATTTTTACCGTCCTTATTTTAGTTTTTTGATAATAGCGGGTCCAATTCTATATACGAAGTCATCGGAACTCAAATGAAGAAATAGGATCGTTTTAAAAATTTAACATAGCCGAGGTGTCCTAATTTTAGGACCCCCCGCCGGTCCCCTGGTTGGCCTATAAGGTCTCAATTCAAAAACTAAACTCGACAACACCTCCTCTTTGTGCATACAAAATTTCTAAATATTATTTCCCTCTTTTTTTTCCTATACCACTGTGGGGCGTTTGTGATTTAAAAGCAGATGCTATGACGGCAAAACATATTGAAAAAGCTAAGGGCGAGTTTTTCTGATAAAGATAATCTTCGTTCTTTGGTTAAACCTGGTTTAATATATGTTTCGTGTTTTTCAGTTATCAGTAAAGTTACTTATTATTTTAGTTTAACTGAGTGTAATTGGCCAATTAAACTCAAGTTATAAGTGAGAAAAGAAAAGACAATTAACAAAAACAATAAAAAAATGATTTCGGAAGAACAAAAACATACTACTTTAAGTAAATTGCAATTTACTGATTTGTTTTGTTTTAATTATTAGTGTTTAAATGTTTATTTAACATTTTTCCAAAATTTTCCATTTTACAAAAGTATTGTTTGCAAAAAACAGCTGTTCATTGTTAATGTTTTTGAGTGAAAATTTGGCAATACTAACAAAGTTAACTGAGCTTAAATATAAAACTGAAAAACACAATCTTCGGTTATAGTCCGCCTAAATTTGTTCCCAGTTTAATCTAACAGCAAGTTAAGCCTAGTTTAACTGATGAAAGTTTGATTTTGAAAATGATTTCCTAAAATGTGTTGAGGTTTTAGCTCCTGATAACGTTATAAAAGGCAAAGACATAACTATAACTTCATTAATTCTTTTTTTTCAAATATTGTTAATAATGAAAATCAAGGCGAATATACTATAAGGTGAAGTCATTTCATTTTTCGGCGAATTTTTTATATATCTAATTTGACAGCGTCGGGTTTGAGAGAGAATTTTTTTATATGGAGTTTGACAGATTCGGGCTAAATTTCCGTGGACAAAAAACAATCAGCTGTTGAAATTACTTCACCTTATTAGTTTCGCCATAATGAAAATGTTCAAAAAATAGATGATGAATGGCGAGAATTGAAAAGAATATTCCATAACAGAAGAAAAAAACATTGAAACAGTTTGGGAAATCATTTTTAAAACAAAACGTTGACAGATCTGAAGTATTTCCTTGCTTAAAAAAAATTTGTTTATGCTGTTTTATCTATTCCTATTGCAACAGCTAATGTTGATTTTTTTAATTTAATATCAAAAAAAAATAAAATAAGTTTAATCTAACAGCAAGTTAAGCCTAGTTTAACTGATGAGTAAGAAACTCGCCCTAAGGCCATTAAAATTAAAGTTTCTAATGTAGAACTCCACCTGGCATAATTTTGTGCAGAACACAACGTATGTTCGACAAAGAGTCAATGCATACGAAAAAGACAGTAATTTCCACTAATAGTTACCCACCTGGATGATCGTAATTCGTATGTTGTGGGTCATTCGTCACGAATGTAGCCTTTGTAATCGAGAATGAAGACAGTCGTCGCTTTAGTGTCCCCATTATAAGCGGGAGCGGAGACAGTCGTCTCTTTAGGCGTCATGAAATAACTCCCCACGAAATAACTCCCCAAAATTTTGTATTGAACGCAACAACAACGACAATTGGGGATTTATTTCGTCTTTTGGGGACTTATTTCATTTTTAAATTGGGGACTTATTTCATTATGAAATAACTCCCCAAATCCTGCGAATGAAATCACTCCCTAAAATTATTTTTGGGGAGTTATTTCATTTTACACTTTTAGTAAATTTTAAAAGAATCCAAATTATATCCCGTTATATATTTTGAGTAAGTAGTCTATTCAATTTAAAAAAAATATCAAGCAATTAGTTTTTAAGATAACTTCGCGATGAAAACATCGTTAAAGAAATTAAAAAATGAACTTCGAAATTGTGAATGGTAAAAGAAGAAATAGTCAATTGCTATATGTAATTGAGCAAAAAATGCTACCCGGCGAAGACCTCCGCCTTGGTGTTATTGCAATCCCGGGGTATAAAGAGGGCCCAATACCTCCAACTGACCGGGATTGAAAAATTGGTGTTTCAGTCTACCGCTTGGCTTAGTCCTTGCATAGATTGCCAGAGGTCTGACCAGAGCACCGCATAATCTGGTACTACGGGTGACTCGGAAGATGATTCACTTGTGTTGATTTGTTTATATTCCGAGAGTGCTGATAATCCATCACATCCCCACTTACAAATGAGTTGAAGATCACAAGAATTTATTTTTTTTAGTTGGTCTGAAGAAAAGTCAGAAGCAATCCTTAAAGCAGTATTTTCGAGTAGAGCGCCGAGTCCAATAACAGCCTTCCGATCAGTTATTTCAATAGGAGGTGGTATAATGCTTTTCTTCTTTTCATTTATTTTGTCATATGATGGTAAAACATCCACTCCTTTTTCAGATAGCGCCTTTCTTAACGTTATGTAGTTATCACGACTTAATCCCAGCTGCAACATAAGCGCAATAGCTTCTTCCTCAGTGAACGTTGTATCAGATGATGGTGTGGGTATACTCTTTACAATTCTTTTCAGTCGTCTTGGTGATGCGGTTGGAAGAATATTTGCAATTTTTATGGCATCCAAAGGCTGTTTTTCTTTCTTAACATTGCTTTAAAAGTGTCCGAAACTTCTTCGTTAGATAAGGTTTCTAGTGAAGTTGATAACCTTTTCCTCTTAGATTTTGAGCTCAAATCCTCATACTGCTTACAGGGAGCACCAACAGTTGATACGCAAATAGCAACTTCTACACATTCATCCAGCCAATCAGAAAATTTCGATCGAAATTTAGCAATGGAATACCGAACACTCTTCAGTTTTATATCAACTGATTTTATAAAATTTTCAATTTTACATATATCAGTTTTATCCACTTTATTTTTATGTGCAGTTTCAATATATTTCAATAAGAAGTTCACTTTATCTTGAAAAGGAGCTGAAGAGTGTTCAAATAAAATGGAGCACAAATCATTTTTTTTTAGTACGATCGCCATGGTTAGAAAATTACAAATAATTACAAACAGATATAAACCTGTCTTATATATTAATTACAGGTACTTAAATTAAATTATTTTTTAAAGGGTTATGATATTCTACCTAATATGTCTAACGTATCCTTATGTAATGAATTTTTCCTCAATAGGTCACTTTAATAAGCTACCTATTAAAGTGACCTATTGGGGTAAAAATCATTACAGTTTAAAAAATAATACCTGAAAATTTTTTAATATATGTAACAAATTTAAGAGTTAACGTTATGGATGAAAATAATAGTGCTAGGTAAATTTTCTAAAAGATGTTGAGTTTTCCCTAATTAATTTGTCACTTAAAAAACATTAGGTAGGCATGTTATATATCAATGGAAAGGTAATTTTGTCTATTTTTCAAAACTGTATATAATTTTTGAAAATTAAAAAATTCGCGGAATACTTTTTTTTAAAAAAAATTAAAAAATGTTTTTTATTCAGTTTTTGTGAAGATACAAATTTTTCAAATTGCAATAAAAATTTTATTTATGAATATTTTTTGATGAAATTATACAGTTAGGTAGATTTTTTTACTCAAAATCTAAAATTAAATAAAAAGTTCGAATTTTCTTATTAGAAATCCCGGAATTCCCAAAAAAGTTTTAAAAAATCCCAAAAATGGGATTTTTTGGTTTTTTGCCTATTATATCCATACCAGGGGCAGGGTTATCGAAACCCGTTACAAAATGATTAAGAACATATTGGGTCATATAAAACAGGTCACTATAATTTGATATCGACTATGCGATTTGAGAATTTTTGCTCAAAATTGAATTTTCTATAAAAAAATAGGGTTTTTTGGATGGACCTGGTCCCCTCGGTATCAAAAATTTTTAGGTTTTGTGTTCATTTATCGTATTTTATGTAAAGTCAGCTTTTCAAAAAGTATAAATTCTATATACATCTTCTTAGAAACTTTTTAGATAACTTAAAAAAAAAAGATACTTTTTTCCCAAAAAAATGGCAAAAAATCGCCTTTTTTAAATTTTTTAAATTAAAATGCCTATAACTTTGGACTCAGTCATGATTTTTACATAATTCTTTCACTGCTTGATATATAAACTTGTTGTTAAGCGAATAAAAAAAGAAATGGCGAAAATCGGGAATATTTGGACCCGCTATTTATCAAAAAACTAAAGTAAGAACGGTAAAAATTTTAAAATTTTAATTTTCAAATGCGAATATCTCCTAAACTATAAGAGATAATTTACTGCTATGACGACATTTTTTATAGTGCTCGATGAGGAGATTCTATATACGAAATTTTTTTTAAATCGGAACTCAAATGAAGAAATAGATCGTTTTAAAAATTTAACATAGCCGAGGTGTCCTAATTTGAGGACCCCCCGCCGGGCCCCTGGTTGGCCTATAAGGTCCAAATTCAAAACCTAAAACACCTCCTCTTTGTGCATACCAAATTTCATTAAAATCGGATTAACCGTTTAGAAGTTACCGAATTATTTCCCTCTTTTTTTTTCCTATACCACTGTGCGCTGTCAAAAATAAATAAAAGTCTACTGTCAGTCGGTACCTAACTCTAAGAATTTATTAGTAGAATTCTCAAGCCAACGAAAATCGGATTTAAAAATATTGAAAAATATTTAAATTTTATTATATTTAAATTTATATTTAAATAGATTTCTTTAAATATTTTGCATCATAATTTATCTATAAGCATTATATATGAATGTATCTTTGCTTTTTAATCTGCAATATTGAAATAATAAATAATTTAGTTGAAATATTTATTTCTTGTACCATACGAAAATTAAAAACATAGTTTTTTTCAGTTTTAATTTCAACAACAAAAATTGAATGTCAAAAAAATAAAAAATATTTTTTTTTTCGTTTGTTAAAAATTAAATAATTTCGGGCTATTAAATATACTTAAAGTGTGAAAAAAAATATTAAAATATAATGTTACCCAGCAAAAAATAATCGATATCATACTTTACAAACGACATATTAATCACATCTAAGAATACGATTATATATTTTTCGCTTTTATAAAACAAATATTTCCTTACAAATGAAAACCCAGTTAAAAGTGAGGAAGGATATGTAGAAAAGTCACTACAAATAACATATTCGAAGAACATGAAACGAAATTAACATAAGCATGTCATTGAATGAATTTGGTTTATTTTGACATCCAAATATCGGATTTTTATTGCATCTATGAATAAGATTAGATGTAGTTCATAGTTTTCAAAATGAACAACTTCCCTCCAATGACACGCTTATGTAAAATTCATAGGTTTTTCACCAAAATTGGAAGTACTTCAAGTATGTTATTTCTGGTGAAAATTCTACTTCTTCTTCCTCACTTTTTTTCCTGGGTAAGTGATCAAAAATATTTTCAAGTGCTATGAGCCACGAATTTTCGCGATAATGTTTTGAAGTTTAAAGAGAGAGTAAGATTCTTACATATGTGTTGGAGTTACACAAAACTCGTCTCTTGAGAAGAGCGTAACGTTATTGTTGTAAAAAATTACAGCGTTTTACTTCTTAGTGTTTTAGAATATTTTACAAAAATTGAAACAAATTGTTGTATAAATTTGTTAAATTTTAAATAAATTTTTTTTTTACATATTTCAAGGAGTGACCATATTACGTAACCAAAAATATTTAATTAAAAACAAGTTAGAGTGCTATATTCGGCTGAGCCGAATCTTAAATATCATCCACCAGCTACTTTTATAATAATACTTTTCTAAATGATCAAATATTTGTAGAAATAAGTTTTCTCATGTCTTTAATAGAAAAATCCGAAGATTTATTGAACATTACAAACGTCATTTTCTTTATATTTGTATAGAGCTTAGCGATATTTAGTAATTTGCATGTATGCATGTGTGTGAAAGGATTTTCAAAATACATATACATATATAATTTTGTTCTACACTAATTGATAATGCACCTAGTTAAATACGGTTAACACGTTTTGGAGATATGACCAATTTTAGACCGATCGTAATAAATTCTTTAAGCTAAATTTCTGTACATAAATGCTATATTTCTGTCAAATTTTGTATTAATATCGCAATTTAGTAATAAGTAATGTTTCTTTAAGTGATTTCTGAAGGGAACCTTGTATAAATAAACCGATCGTGAAAAAATCTTGAAATATAAGTTATGTATACAAATCTAATATTTGTGCCAAATCTTTTATCAAAAGCTTTATTTGGTAATGAGTAATGTGCGTTTAAGAGATTTTCGTAAAAGGACTTGTATGGGAGTAATGTCCAATTATGTATGTAAAGATAAACTTTCAAAATTCTGTATATACATATGTTATTATTTGGTAATGAATATTGTAAATTTAAGTGATTTTCTGGAGGCGACCTAGTATTAGAGCTATGACTAAATATGGACCGATCGTAAAACAATGTTATAGAGTACTTTTTGTATATAAGAGCAATATTTTTGCTAAATGTATGGATATCAGTATTTGGTAATGAGTTATGTACGTTTAAGTGATTTTCGGGAGAGAACGTTGATGAGTTATGTGCGTTTAAATGATTTTCGGGAGGGGAACTTGTATGGGAGCTATGAACAATTATGGACGGATCGAAAAAACCTTTCACTGTAATATTTATATGTATATGAGAAGTACTTATACCAAATTTTATATATAGATATCTTAAATAAGTAATGAGTTATACGCGATTAAGCGATTTTCGGGATGGGACCTTGAATGAGAGCTATGTCCAATTATGGACCTATCCAGATTTTTTCTGAATGAATTCTATTGGCATAAGATTTTAATTTGTAAAATTTTTGAAGATATCGACATTGTGAAGGAAGTTATTAACAAAAAACCTATTTTCCGGGTATATATACATTTGTATGGAGGTATATGAAATTCTGGACCGATTTTGGCAATCTTCAGCAAGGATTAAGCTGTGTAGTTTTCCGAATGTGTAAAAAATGCCTATTTTTTTGGGCTTGTTTTAAATTTTGATTCATAACTTTTCCCGATGTGAACCGATCATTTTCAATACTAAACTGCTTAGAATAATAATGAATATATTCGGTGAATTTGGCTTACTTCCTTTGCTTAGTTTAAACATGAGCGTGTTTTAGGCAGACAGATAGACGGACATAGCTAAATCGAATTTTATAAGGACCCAGAATATATATATTTAGTTGGGTCTCAGAAGAATATTTCTTGGTGTTACACACGGAATGACAAACTTATATATACCCTCTATCACCACTTATGGTGGTGGAGGGTATAATAAACTAGAAAAATGAAAATGGCCACTCTAAACCCAAATATTCGTCGTTCGTCTGCCTATGAAATAGAAAAAAAACCTATCGCAGTACAAAATATTAGTTTCTAGATTGTGACATAAAATTGTTGTAAGTATATAAGATTTTTTTTTACAAATTTTAATTTTATACAATTAGTAAAATATTTGTTAAAATTCAATTAATATTTCTTAATAAAATGTTTATAGATTCAATTATATTTGCTAAATTACAATAATAAATTATCTGTTTCAGATAAACCATTTGCTTGAATTTCAGTACAAATGCAAATTATTTGCGTTATTGTTTCATTAATATTATTGTTTGGAAATGTTGACGATATTTTATTGCTTTCCTTAAATAGTAAACATCAGCATTGGTATACTTGTCCTTAAATTCACAGTACTGCATAGTATCAAAATTCACGTACACTATTGTGAAAATATAAACAAGGATATGTAGGTTCGAACAAATGAGTTATAATCACCCACAACTTGCTTAATTTAGAAACGGAATATTACTCGTCTCGCTCGTTGAGAGTTGTGTAGTGTTTGATATAATTAGGCAAAAACATCTTAATGATAGCAAAAGCATCTCGAAATCTACGAGTGACCAGTGTGATCAGTTCAAACTTTTACGTACAAAAAAATTATGGAATGCATATGAGTGAAAAAATTTAAAATATATTTTATAGCCATTGATTTTTTGTCGATTAAAAGTAAACTCTAAATTATACTAATTGTATTTTATTCTTGTAACAATGCGTTTTGTTGAAATTAACACAAATTCTATAAAAGCACTCATAAGTTGTCTAGAAACATTCCGAAACAGTTAATAAATTATTCCGATTTGTTTTTCACTCTTAACTGTATTGTCTGATTCTTTTGTATTTGTTTGCTTTTACACATGTATTTTTGTGTGTAGATGATCTACTGCTTTTTGAACTTCGGAAGCACTACAGACAGTATTCATAAAATAAACGAATGACTTTTCAGCGCACTCGTGCAGATGTCTAGTAAATAGTATATTATTTTAATAAAAAAAATCCAAAAAATTTTTCAATAAAGAATTTACGAATTTTTACTTGATTTTACGAATTTTGAATAGGCCCTATTTTAGTAAAAAATATACTTGGCTTTATGAATTTTTTATTTGATTTTGAACTTTATTTTTTGTCTGTACTTTTTGAAACTTAATTTTTATTTCGTTAATGGGGAGGAAAATGAACAAAAGGGTTTATTTTATTTTATTCAAACAAAATGAGCCAATTAAGATATAATTTGTAGATTAAGAAACACTTCCCAGGAAAAACTTACATTGAAAAATAATGAGTTAAAAAGGTAAAAAGCCGCTTTTCACTACTTCTTCATTAGCATTTAAAGTCATTATTTTAACACGGTGATGTCATTGAAGGCAAGTACTTCTACGCTCTCTTACAAATAGGGATTTTAAGACGAACTTAGAGGTCATTACAATTAGGAACTTTAAAAAGTCAAATACAAATAGGGGCTTTAAGAATGAAATCAAGTTTTGATTTTAAATGTAATAGTGTGGAAATAAAAATATTTTCTGTTTCCCGTTAAAGGAACGCACGAAATAATACACTTATCCTTAAACGTTCGTTCTGTTACCGTTCTTAATATAAATTTGTATTCTATAAACATTTTTTGTAAAATGTTATTTTTTAACATAAAAGTGCTCTGTTAGAAACGAAATGAAATGTCAATTTCAACGATAGGTTTTTTGTAGTGAAAGTTTCTTTAAATTGCAGAAAAATAGATTTTTGCAAATTAGAACAAAAAGGCAAAAATGTGTAAAAAAAGATGATTTGGTGTACCTTTTTATGGCCGTTTAAAATCTTTTAACTAATAAAAGGGTGCACAGTGGGGCAGAATGGAAATTTTTTGGAAATAAATCTGGCATACCTGGCGTAATTTTGGACCAAATGGACTCAATTTTTTCTTGTTAGTTAGACAACAAAATTTCCAATAATATACAAAAAATTTCAGATCAATGTCATTTACAGATCCAAAAATATACGTTTTTTAATTTAAAAATTCAAAAAATTTTAGATTTTTGCCGTTTTTTTGCCCAAAATGTGTCTTAACTCTTTTATTAATAAAATAAAATTTTATTTAAGAACATATAACAATTTTATAGTTTTCTAAAAGGTATCTTTACGCAGAACGCTTTGGCGCAAAAAACTTGTCCTATTTTTTGAAAATGTTGCCACTGCGTCCTTCCGAATATGACCCATTTTTTATCAAAACTTCAATTTGGGCGACATGTTCTAAAATCCCAAAGCTGGGATCAGAAAACTGAAAGCAGTTTTGGAAACCTCAATATGTTTTCTATTTACTCCAAAAGTATTTTCCCAGCCCTGAATGAAATGTGGACCCTATGGGCAAAAAAGCCCTTTGACATTTTCAATTTTTTTTTGCATTTTCTTATTTGAAATGACAAATTTAACAAGCGTTGAAGATTTCATTGAGTTTTGTTCATAAATAAAGATTTTGTCATATATTACATATTTGTTAAATTTCAAAATTTTAATAGGGTCGCAGATAGCTACAACAATTTAGTCCATATTTATCCCTTAATATCTATTTTAGTTAGACATGGAAATTCTTGACCCTTTACAAAAAATTTCAAGCCAATATCTCAATTACATTCAAAAATATGTTCATTTAAACCTGTGTCCTTTAATTTCATATTTTTCATATTTTAGTATTAAATATGACAGAACATGTTTAAATCTTATATTTACCTATTTTCTATTTGTTTGCTTATCCTTACCTATTGCTGTTAATGATGTGGAAGCTTGTATTGATATATCATCTTTGCTCGAAAACACAGCATCAAGAATTGTGTCAGACTTTTCAGAAGACCAACTTACTTCAAAAATAACTGGAATCGACAAGGAGTTGCTTCGAAGAGTTAACACTATTTTAATGGCACTGAATAGTAAACATAAAATTAATGGAAATCGATTTGGGGAATATACATCTGAAATTTCTAAATTACTTGTATCTCTGTATCCATGGAGGGAACTAACACCAACAGTAAACAAAGTATTGTGTCATGGTCAAATAATAATTGAATCGAATATTCTTCCACTTGGAGAGTTAACAGAAGAAGCCCAGGAAGCGAGGAATCGAGATTTTAAGCATGTTCAACTTTTCAGCTTAAGAAAATGCTCCAGGCAATCACAGAATGAAGATATTTTTAATAGTTTACTTCTATCTTCTGATCCTGTTCTTTCAACTATGCGAGAAGATGGATTTGTTATGAAACTCTATCATCTCAAAACGAGGAAGATTTAAAGGACTTATATTACCCTCAGGATATGTATACCGATATGACAGATTATTTTATAGAAAATAAGTAGTGTTAGGAATTAACTATATAAGTAAGTAGGTTGTAAGAATTAATTGTATTATGTTTAAGATAAACAGTTCAAATAAAAAAGCTATTATAAGTACTAACTGATGATATTAAATTGTGTTTTATATTTCGGTGGGCGGGAAAGGTGGTTTGTGTGGGGTGATTTAGGTGTTGTTGTGCGTGGCTCATAATAAAATTATATTTTTATTGTATATACAATGTTATAGTCTTTAATAAAATAATTAACTAAATAATTTTTAAAAATTGTCCAAATATTTTATTCAACACCAAATGTATGTTCTGTCATACTTAATACTAAAATATGAAAAAGATGACATTAAAGGACACAGGTTTAAATGAACATATTTTTGAATGTAATTGAGATATTGGCTTGAAATTTTTTGTAAAGGGTCAAGAATTTCCATATCTAACTAAAAAGATATTAAGGGATAAATATGGACTAAATTGTTGTAGCTATCTGCGACCCTATTAAAATTTTGATATAAATCATAGTTTTAGAAATTTAACAAATATGTAATATATGACAAAATCTTTATTTATGAACAAAACTCAATGAAATCTTCAACGCTTGTTAAATTTGTCATTTCAAATAAGAAAATGCAAAAAAAAAAATTGAAAAGGTCAAAGGGCATCCCGCAATTCCCAAAAATAGGAATGAAAATCCCAAAAATGGGATTTTTTACATTTTTGCCCATAGGGTCCACATTTCTTTCAGGGCTGGGAAAATACTTTTGGAGTAAATAGAAAACATATTGAGGTTTCCAAAACTGCTTTCAGTTTTCTGATCCCAGCTTTGGGATTTTAGAACATGTCGCCCAAAGTTGATGTTTTGATAAAAAATAGGTCATATTCGGAAGGATGCAGTGACAACATTTTCAAAAAATAGGACAAGTTTTTTACGCCAAAGCGTTCTGCGTAAAGATACCTTTTAGAATACTATAAAATTGTTATATGTTCTTAAAGAAAATTTTATTTTATTAATAAAAGAGTTAAGACACATTTTGGGCAAAAAAATGGCAAAAATCTAAAATTTTTTGAATTTTTAAATTAAAAAACGTATATTTTTGGATCTGTAAATGATATTGATCTGAATTTTTTGTATATTATTGGAAATTTTGTTGTCTAACTAACAAGAAAAAATTGAGTCCATTTGGTCCAAAATTACGCCCGGTATTAAAAAAAAGGCGGACCAAGGTATGGTAAATTTTGTATCACTTAATTTTTAAATGCCTATAACTCGGATATTATAAGAGATAAGTAGTATGTCCAAGCATGTTTTTTCAAGATCTCGTCGAAAATATAAAAAATGGCACGAGTTTAAAAATTTTACATGTCGTAGGTACCCTATTTGAGTCGCCACAGCTCCGTCCCTGGGGCATCTGCGAGGTTCATGTTCAAAACTTAAACTCGAATACTCCTTGGCTACGCTCACGCCAAATTTTATCCCGATCGGATCAGCCGTTTAGAAATGCCAGATTTATTTCCAAAAAATTTCCATTCTGCCCCACTGTGCACTGTTGACGTCACAAACAAAGAGTAAAAGAGTACATTAAAATAATGGAATTGTGGGTATCGCAATCTTGTTTATTTCATTCATGTGAAAAAACCAATAGTGTGTATGTAGTGGTGATTTTTTTCATCAGCCTCCCTATACGCCGATATATGATTTACACAGACCATTCACACGCATAGAAAACACAATTCAGCAGTGTTGCCACTTCATGTGTAATTACACATATTGTGTGTAATTTTTATTTCCATGCGTAGCCCTTGTGTAATTGATCTCATGTGTAAATTATTTATTTTCCCTTTGAAACACTTAAGGACCAAATAGACTACACAAGCGGATTGACAAACTTTCCAGTATTTTACGTTTGTGCAAGCCTATTGTGTAGTGTATGAGGGTGTTTCGTGTTTGCACAAATGCTTGCATTTGTATTGTTTATATTCATAAATAACCAATTTTTTACAAAATTTATGTTTCGAAGAAAAATTTACATCTGTATCTTTGCAAGTCTTCAAAAACGTGAAAAAATCGGTGTTTGTGCTAGCAATGTTTGTGTAGTGTGTGTTGAAATAAAAAAGGGATGTTTGTCAAGCCGCTTGTATAGTCTATATATGCGATTTTTTGAAATTTGTTGAAAGCCGGTTGTAAATGGTACATATACATATTTTTATATTAAAAAATAACGAAACAAGAAGTAAGAAAATTTCTAAATAATCAAATTTAACTCAAACTAATTTCTAGTGGTTTAATTTATAGAAAGCCGGTTGTTTAAAAAAAGTGATTCACAAACATACATGTAAATGGTACATATACATATATTTATATTCAAAAATAACGAAACAAGAAATAAGAAAATTTCTAAATAATCAAATTTAACTCAAACTAATTTCTAGTGGTAATTTTGTTTCAAGTGTGTAAAAGTTACATTGTTTTTTAGATCTAGTTAAATAATAATTTATTTTAGGGATTACTAGAAGAAATGGCTTCAGATTCCAATCTGATTGGCTAAATAAATCTGAAATGATTGCAATATGCTTTAGGTATTCTAGTTTCTTTTAATGTCCTTTTTCTATCAGAAAAACCAATTTTATATAAAATGAAAAGTGAAGTTTTTTATATATTGCAAATATATTCTTCAAATTATACAAAAATGGATATTTTGAAGTCAAAAAGCGTATGGCAAATCAACGAATCAGATGAAAACCTATTTTCAAACATAAATGATATTTATAATGGAGTTGCGGCATATGAATCATTAACTCAGATATCTGCATCAGAAAAAACAATCATTCTTGAAGATTGTAGAGAATTTTACATGGAGGCAATTCGTCAAATAAAATCAAGATTTGATTTTAGTGATCAAATTTATTCTATTGTAGATATTGTTAATTCAAAAGTTGCTCAATCTTTTGAACCAAAGACATTATCCCTATTTAAAAAAAAAGATTTCCGTCATTCGACACAGATTTACAACAACTTGATAATGAATGGCGACAGCATGCTCTATTAGACTTTGAAAAATTTTAACTTAATGCAAGTTTAGAACCAGAAGTATACTGGCCTAAAGTTTTTAAATTAAAAAAATCTTTAGAAGAATGTTTGTTTCCCAATCTACAAAAGGTAATTCAGTTAATTTTAATATTACCTTTTTCAAACTTGAAAAATTGCAAAACTGATTTAAAAAATAAAATGTCTTCTGAAACAATTGCATAAATTTTTTTACTAATGAAGGAATTTTAAGAAACGGTAAAGAAAACTATGAACCTAGTCAAGCAATTATCAAAAAGAATTGGAAATAGTGATCTCAGTTGTAACTATATATGTGTGAATGAATGAATTAATTATAATTATTTAAATATTCGTATAGAAAAATATGCATATGATTTATTTTTGGTTCATTGTTTTTTATGTTTAAATAAAAATTAAAAAAGTGCATGTGTAATTTTTTTTAAATGTGTAATTTAGGAGTCGATCAAGTGTAGTTTAAAATTTTTTTTTGGTGGCAACACTGCAATTCAGTCTCATTTGAGCTGTCATAGAATAAGTTTAAGTCGTCTCTCGTTTCTTGCTTTTGCAATTAAATGAACGAAGGTATATTAATGAAGGTATGGATAATACTAATTATTATTGTACTTTTTTAGCATCTACATTACATATTTAGTAGTTTCTTTAGTTCTTTAATTTGCAAATTATAATAATTAACCAAAATGTAATCTAATTTTGTTTAATCTTTACCTTTAATATGTATATATTTAATTACAAATATATGTAGTTAAAAAGCAGAAATTTGTGTTTTTATATATTTTTAATAAATATTTGCAAAATAGGGCAAAAAATATTTGCTACTTTTAAGCTAAAAAATATTACTTTTGTGTTACATTAATAAAATTTTTTCTAAATTTCAGTTTTCCATATAAGCATTTTTGTGGAGATGAGAGTACAATGATTTCTCATTTCTTGTTTTTTTCGCTCTTTCACTTATACAAGTGCAAAATGTAGTATATGTCTGCCGATCCTGGCTTCATTCCAAAGTTGTTCATATAGATTTATCAAAATAATATATGTCTATTTTTTCGGTTAGTTAAATTTTTAGATATAATTTAAATTTTAAATGAAAATTAAAAGGTAGACTCAGTAGGGAGAGTCGTCAATTTTCTTTCTTATTATATCAAATATAAAAGAATTGAAAATAAAAAACATAAAAATATTCAAATGAACGGCACACGCAAGCAGTATTCTACTCTTGTATGTCCATCCTTTGATTTTCAATGGTTTTGCGTTCTATGTTATTAAAATTAAAAATTCCTTAATTTGTTTAAAAGTTAATTTAAAAATAGTAAACTCCACACTACCAACTGGCCTACCGAGGCATCTACACCAAAATTTTTACCAAACTTATAAAATATTATTTTTTTTTTTGCAAAATCTATATATCTTTAAACAAAACCACTTTAAACCAGTCAAAGTGAGTAATATACATAGCTTATTTTAACGTATTTTGAATACTTTTTAACGTATTTTGAATACTTTATGGTTTTCAAGAATATTTATCCTATCTAATTCAAATTCAATTAGAACCTAGTTTGTTCAAAAATAGCTAGGAAAAAAATTAAACATTTTCCTTTTTTTACAGATCGCACAAAACTCTTCTTGCGGATATTAATTACCAACTGGAATTCAATCGGGTAATTCCCGGCAAACCCGATCAAGATTATCCCATTCATAGCACCGTTCCTAAAACAACTTTTTCTTGTAATGATAAGGTGGAAGGATATTATGCTGATATCGAAAGTAGATGCCAAGCATTTCGTATTTGCACTAATACTGCGACATCTTCTCAAGGTTTTGGGTTCCTATGTCCTAATGGAACTCTTTTTAGTCAAAAATTGTTTGTCTGTGATTGGTATAGAAATGTGAAGTGCAACGATTCAGAGTTATATTATAATAATAATATTGAAGTGGGAACTGAATTTACCATAATGCAAACGATTCGCCTTATGATGGAATACCCTATAAAGATGCTTAAAGGAGATTATACTCGATATATTGAACCACATACAGAGAAAAACGTTACAAATCAAGAGAACTATATTAAAATTATTTACGATTATGAAAATCCAAATCAAAACAATAAAAGCAGCTTGTTGATAAATAATTTAGGAGAGTTATCACCTGATTTTAATCACATAGAAAAAAACGAAACAGAACCAACTAATGCTTTCCAAAGAAATACCATCAGTGAAATAAACCTTGCTTTGAATATAAATAATTTGGCGGAAACAGAGGCAATCAATACAACAATTCACAAAAATCCTGATACTTTAAATAAACAGCCATTTCGCTTTTTAAGTCAGGAATTCTCTACTCAAAAATTTCAAAATAAAGAGGCATTAACAAAAAAAAATCTTTCAATCGATGTAAGTACGTATTTATTTATTATGAATGTATGTATGTATGTATATATGTATGTATGTATGTATGTATGTATGTATGTATGTATGTATGTATGTATGCATGTATGTATTCATGTATGTATGTTTGTATGTATATATGTATGTATATATATGCATGTATATATGTACATATATAATAGAGGATTTTGTTTGAATTGGTCTTATTTTGTTCATTAGCATTTCGAACTCACTGGTGTTTACAATCTAGTTGTTTATACTAATTCAATTATTTAAAATAAACGGTAATGTTATATTAAAATATAATTTTTTTTTATTAAAAATTAGACACAATTTCAAGAAATATTAGCAAAAATGAAATCTTCCTAGATGTTAAAAATAGTAAATAGACATTTCGTGGGGTATAAGACTCATACAATATAAATATTCTAGGTTCTTATTAAATTCTGAGACGATCAGGCCATGTCCGTCCGTCTGTCTGTTGAAATCACGATAGGGACTACATGTTAAGAGTTGACAGTTAAAATTTTGCATAAATATTCTCTATTGATGAGGTTCGTTTGGTATAGAAAATAGGCACGGTCCATGTTTTCATATTGCCCCCATACATGTAGCCCCCCGGAAAACAGTTTTAACAACTATAACTGGCTTAAAAATCTCTTAACTAACTTTTGTAAGGATCGGTCCATAATGGACTTTTTTCTCCATATAAGGTCACCTTCAGAAATTTACTTTAAATATTTCTTATCAGATAAAAGAGCACCAAAACGTATCTACTATGTTTTGTGAGGATCGGTCCATAATTGACCCTGACCCCCATATAAGGCTCAGAACTAAAAAACTGAGATGATATTCGACATAAACTAGTTTTATATGAGTTAAAATATCTCTTCTAACTTTACATCCTTTATTCTATCAGAGCTCGTCTGTGTCAAGAGAATAAACATTTTTGTTTGACAACAGCTTCATTTTTGCCTATATGTACTACTATATGTTCATAACTGTCTAAAGGAAGCATTTATAGCGGTAAAAAAGGCGTACAGCAATGAAATTCCACACAAATATGTTTCGAACATATTATATTTTTTGAGCATCGATACATAATTGGCCCTATCCCCCATATGAGGTTCCCTTCAGCAAGCAATTTCAACGCCCTACAGGCTTAAAAAAGTAGTATAATCATAAAATTTGACATACATAAAAAATTTCTTTCAAGATAAAATCTTTCTGCCAAATTTTATCACACGTACGAGTTTCGTACGTGTGATAATAATTTCTTTCGGAATAATTTCTTTAGAGCGTTTCGCTGCTCTAAAGAAATTATTCCGAATATCTCTTATATCAATAGAATTTCGATTAGTAAAATTAAGTATATATGAGAAAACCTTCCAAAATTTACTTTACTGAGTAAAAGAGATTCGGCATGGCCGAATATAACACTCTTACCTGTTTCCCTTTATATTGATTTTTATTTTAGAAATATTCTGGTTAAAATGCTTATCATATTCCTCACTATAATATTCTAAGTTTTAAGGAACAAATGTAAAGGTGTTTTTAAAGAAAATTTATTTTTTGTTACATTTTTCTACCTATTAAGTATGAAGTATTCGACCAAATTTGTGACATATTTATAATTTTCATGATTAAGAATAACATCTTTTTAAGTTATTGCAGCCTTTTTTACAGGTAAGGAGGGTTAAGGTCCTTGATATATCTAACGTTTGCATATTTTAATAAAAATTATTATATGTAACTTACATATAATTCCTAATAATTTAATGGTTATCAGTTGAAAGTAGTAGCTTTGATATTGATGATAAGAAGGTAAGAAATTGTAGTCGGGCGATGCCGAACATATAATACTCTACACCTGTAAGTTGAATTGTACCTTGCCTCAGATATACTTAAGCCATTTATTCTTGAACAAAATTGTGGACATTTAAGTCAAATTTTTGATTAGGGCTAGGGCCAAATGCTAGTACAGAACTTGGTTTTGCATTTTTTTGTCGAGATACGAGTATATTAAACATAATTATGAACTTAAAACAGCGTTGCGCGTTCATATTGTTCTGATTACGAAGATTTTCGGCAATTCATACGTATATAACCCGATCGTAAATAAAACTCATTGCAAGAGCGTAAAAATTACAAAAATTATCTTTAGATGCTTGACAGCATTCAACAAAGTAGGTTGATGTCGCTTTGTTTCAGAAATTGCAAACAAAACGTGTAAAAACAACAACACCACTTGCAAACTAGAGAGCAACTTGCAAAAAACTCATACACTCCAAAAACTTTTTAGGAATGCATAATAATAAAAATACATAAAAACGATATTTTTAATACTTTTTTTTTTAACATTTTATATTCAAAAATCTAAATTTTATGAAAAATAACCATTTTTCTTTTCTTTGGATATGTTTTATTTGTAAAATTTACCATTTTACTTGTTATAAAACTTGATCATAACAAGCGTAATTAGGAAATATTTTTTCTAAGTGTTTTTTTAGTATTTTCTCACCACTACAACAACAGTTTATCTTTCTGCGCTTGGCTGACTTAAAGGCTGTTGTATTTGGGCTAGGAGAAATAATGGACCGAACTTTGGATTATCTTCAAAATTGCGACCTGTAGTTTGATTACAAGGTTTACATAGACGGACATAGCTAAATCGACTCAGAAAATTATTCTAAGCCGTTTCGTATACTTTAAGGTGGGTATATGACTAATAATATTGTGCGTAACAAACATCAGCACAAATCCAATATACCCTCTCCACAACAATAACATATCCCTCTCCACACAGACGAGTTTTGTGTGAATTCAACACACTGCACAGTGGTAAATTCCGATCAAAAATCTATAACTTCTTTATTTCTTTAAATAAATAGCTGAAATTACCCACAAATGTTTCTTATAGGTAAGGTTTGTTTGGTACTGACTAAGGGCAATATCGGTTGAAGATTTCGCCTAGCCCCCATACAAATGATCCCCAGAAAACTCTATAAATACTCATAAATACGTTATATATGAAGCAATTTCCATGAAATTTAGCACAAGTCACCCATAAATTTTACAGTATAGTATGGTGTATATCGGGTCATATTTGACCCTAGTCCCCGTATAAGATTCTTAAATGCTGATAATTGGGTTTAAAATACTAGCACATAGTAGTATATAGGCGAAACTAATTGTCAAGGACCTAAGTCCCCTGTCAAAGATCTAACTGGTGAGAATGTATTAGTAGAAGCACAAAAATAAACATAGTTGTTCAAAAGGTACTAAATAAAAAATGTATTTTTTGGACGTTATTCTTTGTTTGTTATTAATGAAATTTTATATGGCAGTGAATGAAAATATTAGTTATTTACTTTTTTGAAAATATTTTTTATCTCAAAACATATTATAAACACGTCTTTTTGTTATTTTTTTGTTGAATTAAAAAAAAGTATGTAAAATACTTTTCTTATTTTCAATACTAAAATGTACAGCTTTTCATTTTTCAATTTTAAATAAAATAAAATGCCAAAGAATAAAAAATATTTTTTTTTTTCGTTTTTAAAATATAAATTATTTTCTGGGTTTTAAATAAATGAAAAGTGTTGAAAAATATAATAAACATTAAGTTTAAGTGATAAGAAAAACTAATAAGTGGTAATATCCTCGCAATTTGGCGAAGAAAATTTGATGTTTAGTGAGTGCGTTTAGTTCTCACAAGTTTGTTTTATTCTCTCAGAGCTTGTCTGTGTGAAGAGAATAAAAATTTTTCTTTGAAACCCTTTAGTTTCGCCTATATTTTTATATAAACATATACATATCAACCTAATTTTCTGCCAATCGGTCCATAATTGACCCTACCTACCATATAAAGCCCCCTTCACGATCATTACTGGCTTAATAATATCTGTATTGCAATGAAATTCGACATAAATAAGTTTTATAGGAACCTAAATTTCACTTTAAAATTTTATGAGAATTGGTCCATAATTGACCCTACCTCCCATATTAGGTTTCTTTCAAAAAATTACTTTAGCACTCATTACTGGCTTTTAAATATCTGTTATATGGAATTCGAAACAAACATGTTTTATATGAACATAAATATGTGTATCAAAGTTTATGACAATTGGTCCATAATTGGTCCTATCGTATAATTTCTGCTTGCATCCAGCGTTGCCAAATGTGCAGGCATATTTGCATTTTGTAGTTTTTCTGTTGAAAAAATAAGTTTTTTGTTTAAAAAAGTAAATTTTTCTGTAATTTATGCAGTTTTTACATTTAAAAATAGTTTATGCCGAGAAAAAAATTGAAATCATATAAGTATTTAAGACAGTTTAAGAGTATGCTGAATTTGAAAAAAATAATATTTTTTGAATTTCAGTTTATCCTAGTGAGTTATAGAATGTCAAAGTTAAATGTCGAATATATTTGACATTCGAAAAACAGTCACCAAAAAGTACCACCAATATTTTTTATGAATATGGTTTTGTAAAATGTCTTCTTACACTTATATCAATAAAATACAATTTAAATCTGTATAATCCGATCTAGTAAAATACTATTTTTTGATCATTAAATGAAGCTGTTTTTATGTTGTTAAAATGCACTTTTTAAAAAGTAGTCATTAAGAGCACTTCACACGATCACACTTTACTTACGTAAAGTTTAATTAAAAAAATGATATTCCATATATTTGTGTTTACACGATTGGTATTAAACAATAAAAATGTAAGATGGAAACAGCTGTTTCACTTTTTTATATGTGTTTACATAAAAATACATCCCTGATCTAATGCGACATGCTTATTTTTTTGAATCATTTCATACGACTGCCAAATTTTTGTGTAAAGCCGGCTTTAGTGACAATTTCTTAAAATCTGATTTTAAAATACTTTAAAAATAGGGAAGATCTTTTAAAATCTCAATTATAAATATATTATAATGTATTAATTTTCACCTAAAAGAAAAAACTTAAATTAAAAATTATACTCAAAAAATGCTTAAAATATAGTCTATTGTAATGTCGAATATATTCAACAAAACCTCGGAAAGGGTTAAAACAGTAGTGGCAGGTTTTACTTTTATAATTCGATAATGTAATTATCAAGTAATCAAAGGATATTTATTTAGGCGCGGAAGTTTCCTAAGCTTTAACTAAATCATATACCGGAGTATAGAGAGGCAGATGAAAAAAATCACCACACACACTAAAATAATATTTTTTTTCTTATTAAATTTTGAAAATTAAATTTGAACAATGAACATAAGAGTGATAATTTCTTGACATAGAAACAACATTTCAAATTAAAAAAAGGATAAAACTAGAATAACTTATTTTAATTGTTATGAATTTTAGAAAATTATTTAGAGTATACGTTGATTTTGTAAATTATGCTCTTGTTGTTGCAAGTTGTTTTTGTTTTTATACCCTTCACCTTCGTGAGAAGGGTATATATAAGTTTGTCATTCCGTTTGTAATTTCTATAATATAATTTTCCGACCCTATAAAGTATATATATTCTGGATCCTTATAGATAGCGGAGTCGATTAAGCCATGTCCGTCTGTCTGTCTGTCCGTCTGTCTGTCTGTTGAAATCAGTTTTTAGAGGACCCCAGATATCGGCGAGATCCGAATCTTCAATAATTCTATTAGACATGCTTTCGAGAAGATCGCTATTTAAAATCAGCAAAATCGGTCGGTAAATAACGGAGATATGAGCAAAAATCCGAGACAACCTCTGAAAATTTCATCAAAAAATTGTTATAAAAGCAACAACAACACTGAATATAGAAAAAGATGTACACGTGTGTGTAGATGTATTTGGTTTTATATGATTTGCATTTTTTGTTAAAATAAAATAATTTTCCCTTTTGTTTTGCAAATATATTTTTTAATGAATAGGAAAAAGTATTTAAAACGTTTTCAATTATATGAGAGTAGATTGTGAGTTATTGTACAATAATTTTTATGCGAATAATGTAAGTTTGAAATTTAAAACTAACACAAAATTTTTCCAAGTGCTTTTTAAAACAATTTTTTTTACGATAAACAAAAACAAAATCTACGTCTCTTCAATGTTTACCAGCAATGAATCAGAGGTCGAAGTCGACCGGCTTCGAGTCGGAGCTTAGCCGCCGAACTATATTTAGTTGCTTGAGCCGCCGCCGAATCTTTCGGCTTAAATCGACTAAAATTTTTTTAATGTTTTTATTAACTAGACTGTAAGATCAATTATGTTTAAAATACACTATGGTGAAGGGTATATAAGATTCGGCACAGCCGAATATAGCACTCTTACTTGTTTCAAGTTGTGTTTGTAATTTCTTTAACAAAAGAATAGCAGCCTACCTTGTTAAATGATATCAAGCAACTATTTTTGATGTTCTTTTTTAGAACATACGTCGGCGCTAGTATTGTTCTGACAACGAAGATTTTCTGCAAACTATATGTATACAACACGACCGCAGACGAACTTCTAAAGGGCCCTTCAGACGATCACACTTTACGTATGACAAGTCTAATGAAAAAGTAAAATGAAATTCCATCCGTATAACAAAAAAGAGAATAAAATTTTATATTTTTTGTGTTTACACGATTGGTGTAAAACAATTAAAAGTCAGATGGAAACAACTGTTTCACTTTTTTATACGTGTTTACATAAAAATACATCCCTGATCTAATGAAACCGGCTTGTTTTTTGAATCATTTCAAAAAATGAAGAGAGCCATACGACTGTCAAATTTTCCATCTGTATTCTCTCTCAATGTCTGATGGTTTCATTACATATTGCGTTTAGACGATGCCATCCGTACTTTTCTACACAAAATTTTGACAGATCATATTACTTGTGTGATCGTGTAAAGCCGGCTTAAACAAGAGCATCCAGTGTTGCCACTTTGGTTATTATTAACCAAAATTGGTTATTTTTATCTTGCATGTGTACATGTGAATTATTTTTCGTTTTGGTTGCTGTTTGCTTTTATTCTAAAAATAAAATTTAAAAAAAAACTTCTTTTATCTCTAGTTTTGAATCAACTATGTAAATATACATATCGTCCCTGTTTTGAATTTTGGTAATATGTGAATTTTTTTTACTATTCGAAATTTTTTTATTACTGCAATTTGTACATCTACTGGTTATACTTATGTGCACAAAGGTATTTTTCGATATCTTAATTGGTTTAGGATTAAGCAAAAGTTTGATTTAAATCATAACAACACCGTAATGTTATTCTATTTACACTAGCCAATCTAACACCGTAAATAATGGATCCCCACTCTCCTTTTGGTGCATCCATAAACTTAAAATTGCTTTTTGGGTCGATTCAAACTCGTCCTTCCCTTAATATTTCTATTGGACGAACAATAATTCGCGGTACTTATATGAAAAAACTAAGTAGGCTGAATTTCGCATTTCGATTTTTATGGAATTTAAAGTATAATTGTAACTTCTATACCTATTTGAAAATTTGCATAAACAGATACTGTGCTAATTTGCCGAAATTCTAATATAAATGATTTAATAAGAATTAATAGAATTATCACAATATGTTTAAAGTATTAATCAACTGATATTTTAAGTAACACAGCTAAGGAAAATTAAATTGTATTGTCTACAAAAGTTGTAATAACATCTAATCTCGTACGACGAACAATAATCGCGATATATGCAAAGATTTCATACTCATGACCTTTGACTTCTACTAAATAGTTCTTTATTTACATTTTCTAGATGATGTTGTATACTGAAATTCAATATGAAAAAGCTTTTTTTGGAAATGTATTTGTCAAAGTTTATGAGGATCGGTATATAATTGACTCTATCCCTCATAAAAAGTCTACTCAGAAAATGACTTTAAAGCTCTTAATGTACTGCAATACAGCAACAAAATTCAACATAATCAAGTTTTAAAGGAACTAAAATTCTCTGTCAGATTTTATGAGTATTGGTCCATAATTGACAATACGTCTCATATAAGATCCCCTACAGAAAATTACTTTAACGCTCATAACTGTCTTCATAATACCAGTTTAGCGACGAAATTTAATATAGTTACAAGTTCCACTTCAGAAAATGAATTTGTTATCTTGTTGTCCAAATGTAAACATGAAGCAAATAAAAATTATTTTGTTTACTTTTTTCTTAATTTTGTTATTTTTTATTCGTATTTTGGTTAGAAAAAAATTTTGTTGTGGCAACACTGAGAGCATCAAAAATACAAATATTTTAGCTTTGTTCCTTTACTTGTCAAGTTTGCAGGTTTTTACCAGAAATTGTAAATTTGAGCAATTAAAATTATTTTCTCTTTGCCAGAACTTGTAGGTTTTAGCCAGAACATTTTTTCCTGGCAAATAGAAATAAAATTGTCAAATAAATTATTTGTTTAAAAAAATACATTGAAAACAAAAAATGTTTGATATTTTTGATTTATTTTCATAAATTTTTCAATTTTATTTTAATTTCAATAGAAATTTATATGATTAAACATCAATACAAATTTATTGAAAGAGAAATGTTGTTTTTTCTGTTCCTGTACTTTTTATAAGTACGAAGAGAAAATTCATTAATTCTCTTTAGCCAGAAAAGTTCATGAACAAAGCTTTTATTTAGTTGATTGACAGCACTCAACAAATCAGGCTGATGCCGCTTTGTAAAAGAAATTGCAAACACAACTTGAAAAAATAAAAATAACTTGCAAAAACAAGAGCACAACTTACAAAAACAACATACACTCTAAATAATTTTCTAGAATGCATAGCAATAAATGTAAATGTTGATTCTATGTGAAGAAATTATCATTCTTATGTTCATTGGTTACATTTTGTTTATAAATACTCCTATTTCACAGTAATGCAATTTAATCTTTAAAATGGAAAAAAAAATTCAAATATTTTTTCAGTGTAATTTTACACTGGGAAACTTCTGTTCAGAAACTTTTGATTTTGTGTGTGAGAGAAAGAGATGGTTGATATTTCTTTCTCTCACACACAAAAATCAAAAGTTTCCCAAAAAAGTTTCGTAGTGTGAACCAGGTCTTAATAAGGTAGCCTCGTCGCTACAACAAATACAACAATACAAAAACATTTGTTAGTGTAAAATAATCAAATCTGTCAAAAAATCTGTATGCGTCGAACGAAAAAAAACAAATAAATACAATATAAAATTAGGTTTTAGCAAATATTTTTTTAATTTTTAACTACTAATACAAATATATTAAATTAATTAAACGTGGAGTGCCTGAAAATCACAATTATATCTATTGGGAAAACTAATTTTGCGAATAAAACGTGCTTTCTGTGAAAATTAATCAGGTCTGCTAAAAATTGTTGAATGTGATTTTAAACGTATGCCGGAACAAAAGATTTTCTTAATTTATCAAAAGAGACGGACAACAAAGACATTTAATCACGATTTACCTAGAAAACTCTTTAAAAATAAATTTCTTTACTTTTTAAAAAATTTTACAACTTTTGCGGTTTTTTTAATGTAAACAAACAGGAATTTTGACAGATAAGATTGTAACAGCCTTATTAAGTGTACACTGATACCAATAGTTTAGTAGTAGTTTTTTTAATCTGCCTCTCTATAAGTCGGTATATGGTGTAGAAAATCTTCTGCGATCGTGTTGTATACATGTAAAACGGTTCTATAAATCGACTTTCGAATAATCGACTTTTTGTCGAAAAAAATCGATAACTCGACTATCGTCTGTGACAAAAGTCGACTTTGTTAATAAAAGTCGGAAAAAGTCGAAAACTCGAAAATTGTATAAACAAGTCAAAAATAGTCGAAGATTTTAAAAAAGTGGGAAAAAAGTCAAAAACTCTAAAATAGTCGGAAAAACTCTAAAAAAGTCGAAAATTCAAAAAAATCGAAATGTCGGAAAAAGTCGACTATTTATAAAATACTTATGTCGAAAAGTCGACTTTTAATTAAGTGAAAAATGTCGAAAAGTCGAAAAATTGACTTTTCATAAAATGAAAAATTCGAAAAGTTGACTTTTAATTAAATGAAAAAAGTTGAAAAGTCAACTTTTTGTTTCAACTATAGAACCCAAACATGCAATATGCCGAAAATCTTCGTTTCAGAACAATACTAGCACCGACGTCTGGTCATGTAGGTGAAAGTCGACTTTTCGGATTTTCAATTTTATGCAAAGTCGATTTTTCTATTTTTTTCAGTTAGTTAAAAGTCGGCTTTTAGACTTTTCGAACTTTAGTATTTTATAAATAATCGACTTTTCGACTTTCAGATTTTTTCAACTATTTTCGACTTTTTGACTATTTTTGAATTTTTCCGACTTCTAAACTATTTTCGACCTTTCTAGTTTTTTGAGTTATCGACTTTTTTGGAACAAAATAGTCGACTTCGACTTTTTTCGACAAAAATCGATTGTTCGATTTTTCGATTTATAGAACCCTAGTTTAGAAGTTCTTCTGCGATAACAAAATATATGAACTGGATTATATATTTTTTAACGGTTTTATGTGCAGTTTTTTGGTTGAAAATCATTTTTTTTTAATTTAAAGTTATTTGCATAATTTTTGTATGAAAACATTTGTATATGCGAGTTTCTGCGTAATATATTGCATATAAAATAATTTTATATTTATCTGTAAGCTGCAATATTTAATAGCTCTTATGGGTAAATATTTATTGTCAAAAAGTTTAGTGTTTTCAATTGTTTATTTCAGCATATAAACATTTAATCGATTTTAGCATGAAAAACTATAACACAAAAAACACAAACAGCTGTTTACCAAAAAAATTGTTAAAAACAGTTTATTTATAAGGTTAAAATGAGGAATAAAGAAAATAAAAGAAATTAATTTAGTTCATTTCGCTTTTTTAATTAATTTAATATTATTTGATATTTTTTATCTTTTAACATTGTTATGTTTGTATTAATTGTTTCCTTCAATGAGAACACAAACTTATGATTTGCTGCAAAGATATGTTTACAATCACTGTATCTACACTTAATAGGTATAATATACAACTTGATTATTAATTGAACAATTATATTTACCTTGTATTTTTAGCATGCTCAGCCTTTAGTATAAAAATGCGTTGGCGGCTATTTTAACGCTATTGGGAGTATTTTTAATTTAATATGTAAAGGCGTTTTTTATTATTTTCTCATGAACCAGGAAACAAGTTCAATTAAATATAAAACAAGTAAGAGTGCTATATTCGGCTGTGCCGAATACACCCTTCACCATAGTGTATTTTAAACATAATTGATCTTACAGTCTAGTTAATAAAAACATTAAAAAAATTTGAGTCGATTTAAGCGGAATGTTTCGGCGGCGGCTCAAGCAACTAAATATAGTTCGGCGGCGGCTATGCTCCGACTTGAAGCCGGTCGACTTCGACCTCTGATTCAATGCTGGTAAACATTGACGAGACGTAGATTTTGTTTTTGTTTATCGTAAAAAAAAATTGTTTTAAAAAGCACTTGGAAAAAATTTGTGTTAGTTTTAAATATCAAACTTACATTATTCGCATAAAAATTATTGTACAATAACTCACAATCTACTCTCATATAATTGAAAACGTTTTAAATACTTTTTTTCTATTCATTAAAAAATATATTTGCAAAACAAAAGGGAAAATTATTTTATTTTAACAAAAAATGCAAATCATATTTTTTTGCTGTGTATTTTTTGTATGTTTGGATTCCAAACATACAAAAAATACACTGCTGAATAAAACCAAATACATCTACACACACACGTGTACACCTTTTTCTATGTACAGTGTTTTTGTTGATTTTTTAACAATTTTTTGATGAAATTTTCAGAGGTTGTCTCGGATTTTTGCTCATATCTCCGTTATTTAGCGACCGATTTTGCTGATTTTAAATAGCGATCTTCTCGAAAGCATGTCTAATAGAATTATTGAAGATTCGGACCTCGCCGATATCTGGGGTCCTCTAAAAACTGATTTCAACAGACAGACGGACAGACAGGCGGACATGGCTTAATCGACTCCGCTATCTATAAGGATCAAGAATATATATACTTTATATGGTCGGAAAATTATACTATAGAAATAACAAACGGAATGACAAACTTATATATACCCTTCTCACGAAGGTGAAGGGTATAATTATTGGATTTTGACTTATGCAATAATGTAGTAGTTTGTACACCTTTTTGTGCAAAAAACGATTTATTAGTGATTTACTATGAGATTTTTCATGAAAAACCAATGAACCGTTTAAACATACTGACAACTTCATTAATACAAGGGTATTTTCTAGAATTGGCATTCGAATAAAAATTAGTTGGAGGATAAAAAATTAATATAGAATAATTGAATAATATATTAATTTTACTTTTACATTAATATTTTGTAAAAGAAATAATAAATCACAAGATCAGTTATAATTGAAACCAATTTATATTTTGCAATGTTAAAAATATAATGTTTCCTGCATAGAATCACTTCTAAAGTGATTTAATTACTATAAAAGTATTTTTATGTATGTTAAAGTCATATTCTGGTAGAATTGATTATCGACCGACATAATATTTTTTATGGTTGGTATAAAACATGTTTATTAGCTAATGGACACATAATTCCTTACTTAATTTAAACATCGTATAGATATATCATTATAAAGCCACGATCGGCAACTCCTATACACAATAAGGGTTTTCATTTAAACGTTAAAAACCCTCGTAAACTGTGCAACCTGTGCATGTTTCCATTCAAGCAATTGACTTGTAAGGAAATTGATTTGAACAACCCTTATAAGTTTGAACGACTATTTAGACTGACAAACTTGAGCAAACACATTGTGCATTTAATAAATCCGTTAGCTATTGTTCACTTTTGAATTTATGGACTAGAATATTCACATTTTAAACATATTTTGTAAAATTTTTTGTTTAAATAATTTATTTATTATTTTTTGATTTTGTTTGACATTGTTTTTAACTGTTTATAAATATGTATTGTAATTGAACAGAATTTCAACAGGGATTTCCTGAAACAAGTCGAATAAACTTGCCCACTTGCACAAATGGGAAACTTAAGCGTTTAAATGAAGACCCTTAATGTTTTTTGACCGTTACTAAATTTACACAGACCACTCACTAGGGTTCTATAAATCGATTTTCGAATAATCGAACAATCGACTTTTTGTCGACCCTAGCCCCCATACAAAAAATGTCTTAAACGTCTAAAATTGACTTGTAACTATTTGTATCGCAATGTAACTCAACAAAACTAACTGTTATTTAAAAATATATCCTTTTCCCAAATTTACTGAGGATCGGCCCATATTTAACCTATATAAAGCATAATTTAGAAAATTTAGTTTTTTTATCAATAAATTGCTTAAATACTTTGGAATTATGGTAATTTTCAACATAAAAGTTTCTTTATAAAAAAATAAACATTTTAAAAATACGACAAGTAGGAAACTACTTGTTATATACAAATATTTTAATATTTGAAATAAATATGTGCAAAACAGGGCAAAAAATAATTGTTACTTTTAAATTTTAGTTTTGTGTTATACTCCATTTACACATACACGAAATCTAGTAGATTTCGTTTAAAATCTTCTCAAAAATCTAGACCGTTTACACTTATTATTTTTGGCATTTAGAAAGTTTTAATTTTTCGAACAATTCTTGAAATTGAGCTTGATGTGATAATTATGAAGGACAAATTGGATATTTGTTAACATTTTATTTATAATAAAAAAATTAGATATTTAAATATAATATTACCTTCTATTTTAAATAAACTTTTCATTCATGTTTTTCAATTAATAAAATTTTATTGACAAATAAAGTTTTTTTGTTTCTTTAGTTTTTCTCGTTTTTCTTTCTATTTTTAGTATTATTTAGGAAAAAACAAAGTTGCATCGCTAAAAACTATTCGATTTTTAGTAGATTTTAACGAAATCTAGTATGCCGATCCTGGTTATAAAGCCCTCAGGTTCCACTTTTAAATCTACTATGATCAGGGCAGCCAGATAAATTTGTAGAAATATCGGCAATTCTTTCTCAAAAAATCGGCATTTATCGGCACTTACGTTTTAAAAATCGGCAATAAAGCGACAATTGAAAGAAAAACTATTTTGTACCAAAGAAACATAACACATATAAAAACACAATATTGTTTTTACATACATGCATAACTAAGGGAATTTTTATTCAGAATACGTCTAATAAAAGAACTCTTTGTAAGGGTACACCGAAACTTTGGTTTAATGGAATAAAATCTATTAGAATTTGTATCACTTTTGCAGAAAAATGTAAATGTATAATTATTTGTGGATTATACTATACATTTACTCTGTAAAAAATTTTCAAATTTTGGTTATGAGTGATGTAGTTATTTCATACATCACTTGACAGTGAGTGATCGTTATCAACAATATTAATTAATTTTTACAATAGGATTTGTAACCAATTGTCTAGAGCGTGTGTCTAATATGGAATTAGTTAATGGTTCTAATCCTAGTCAATATTAGATGTTTATTGAAAAAATATTGTTTTTTTAAATTGCACGATCAAATAGAATAGACTAATAAACACAGAAAATTACTGCAAAGCCGATTTTAAATCCAGGAAAGTGGGGTTATCACATTTGTTATTGGTTATCGTCGAACAAAAATCGGATAGGTAAAGATTTTGCTGAGTACATTTTTATAATGGGAAATTTTCTCCTGATTTTTTAACTTTTCCACAAAAATGTGTAAATTTATTTTCGAACCATAAAAATTTCTTAAAAATTTTAAAATTTTAGCACCCTTAGATCAGACTTTTAGATCCTATTCAGGATTTTCATACATAAATTGTGTTTCCTTTTCATAATCGATCCAATTGACATTGGTGATGGATTGTGTTTTACCGTACTGTAAATTTTCCTTTCCCAATTGTTTTAAAAGCTCCATGTAATTTTTGCTTTTGTAAAGTTATAATAAATTCGTAAATTTGTTCGATTGAGTAAAAATCGTCATTTTTGAAGCAAAAATCGGGAAATCGGCACTTTACTATTTTGAAGGTAAAATATCGGCAAAATGCCGATAAATCGGAAAATCTGGCAGGCCTGACTATGATATTTAAAAATAAAACTCATTGCAATAGCGTTAAAATTACAAAAATTTTTTTAGTTGCTTGGCAGCATTCAACAAAGTAGGTTGATGTCGCTTTGTTTCAGAAATCTTTGTGAAAAAATACACATTTTCCTTTCTTTGGATATGTTTTATCTGTAAAATTTACCATTTTACTTGTTATAAAACTTGATCATAACAAGCGTAATTAGAAAATATTTTTGTTTTTTTAGTATTTTCTCACCACTACAATAACAGTTACTCTTTCTGCGCATGGCTGAAGTATATTTTATTAAATTATTCGAATAAAATGGCTTATAAGTTATTCGTTCGAATAACCGACTACACGAATAAAAAAAAATTGTTTTTATTCGAATAATTTTTAATACTATTTCTTATCTGTATATTTGTACAGATTTAAGTAAGTAAAAAAATAAGATCAATTTGAGCATAATCTACCTACATAAAGATATATTTTTGGACACCTGTAGTGTTTTGTTAAATAAACCTGTTTTGTATATATATTTTAAGATAAATTCTCTATATGGCAACGACCAAACCAAATATCTCAATAGAAGTAATAGTACAATAAAATATGCTGAACATTTTATTGACAAAATTTCTACAGAGAGAAATGCTGAGAACTTCGAATTAGATCCCGAAGATGAAACAAGTCTTAAAATAAGTAATTCAACTGAACCAAAATACGATGCAATAAAAGACAATACAGAATATTTGCAGAATTATTCGTCGAATCTTCTAATAAATGGCATAATACAGACTTCTATAGAACCTAAAATACACGAACATAATGCAACAGTAAACACAAAAAAACATTTTAAAAACTTTTTCAATAAACGAAATTTGCAACAAATGCTAATTACAACTCCGAAGGTGCTCTTAACTACCACAACTAAAAATCCACGACTCCATTATAAATCGCTTACAAATCGCCTACATCCTTCTATTTCTCAAACACTACACTTAAAAGAAAAATCTAAGCATGAATATTATCCTATTTCCAAAAAAAATGTACGCAATGCCAACACGGGGAGTAACATTATAAATCATGGTTCAGAATTGTCATATCAGCCAACTTGGGAAAGTGTTCAAGAAAATTTAATGCGCTATCAAAGTTCTAATGGTAATATATCTCAAAGTTCTAAAAGATATTTAAATAGAAAAAGAACACCATCATATTTTATTGCAACAAATGAGGAAAAAACTATTTTAAATTTGGATAACAATACGAAGGACTCTCTTTTTACTACTTATGAGCCAAAACGAATTCATACGCAAAGAAATTCATTTAATAAGAACGATCACAGTATTAAAATGGCTAACTCTAGTAACGGTGAGTTCTACTTATAGTCTTCAAACATTAATTTTTATATAATCAATGAAATAAAATTTGTATATCTAATTCAAAATTAATTTTCCACATAGGTTTATTATCGAATATATTCCAAATTCATCTGGAGCATGGAAATTCATCAGTATTTTCCGAAAATTCAGTTATTGCCGGTGCTCAGGAACAACCCATTTCCAGTGTTTTAGAAGAAAGTAACAACATGCAATTAAAAAGTAGTTCGCAGAAAAAGTATATTAGTTTAGAAGAGTTTTTCATTCGAAAATTTGGTGACAAAACATATACTCAATAAATATTTTAAGTATCTATCATTTGAACGATACTTTTGTTTTGTTTTGAAACCAAAGTATAACAAGTGGTCCGACACTTTGACAGCAGTACCTAACTCTAAGCATGTATTAGTGAAAAAGTACATAACTCTAAATATGTGTTAGTAACAAAAATGTATATGTATTGGTGCATTCCAAGCACACAGAGTTTTATAAAAAAGTTACAATTTTAAATTTGTTCGAATTTTCAATACCAAAAATTGAAACTCTGTTTGAAAATTAAAATTCAACAACAACAAAAATGAAATGTCAATAATTAGAAAAATATTTTTTTCCAGTTTAGGAAAATTAAACAAAATTTTGTATGAAAAGTGAGATAAAATTATTTAAAAAATTACAGATTTTTTGTGCACAACCGTAATTTTGCGTACAATTCTTATAAGTGGCCAAAAAAGTAAGTTAAACATTTGAGGGTTTTGACAAGTTTAAATTTCTCACAAGAGAGTCGAATTCACACGACACTCGTAGATGTGAGAAAGTAATTTCCTGCATATGAGAGTCGGACTACTTGTTATACTTTGTTTGAAACATTGTTTTTTTATTACTAGAAAAAATTAAATAATACAGTTTCAAACAAATGAGTAATTGAATAAAATATAATCGTAATTGACGGTATTTAAAATTTTTGATAAATCATTTAATTGATAATTTTTTAAAAATAATTTTTCTGTGTACATTTAATCTATTTCAAATTTGAACAAATTTAAAATTGCTGCTTTTTTATAAAACTCTATATATTTTTGTTACTAACACATATTTAGAGTTAGGTACTTTTTCACTAACCCATGCTTAGAGTTAGGTACTGCTGTCAAAGAGTCGGGCTACTTGTTATACTTTGGTTTTAAGTAAAGAAGTTTAAGCCATTATTGTAATACTTTAAGACGAACTTTAGGCGAACTGTCGAAAAGCGGTTATCAATGTACACTGGACACATTATAAAGCTATACACAATCATTGGACGTATCTGATCGTATAACAGATTCAGAATGAATGTCTTGTTAAATCGTAACATTAGAGCAAATACCAGTTGGAATCCGTTGCTACACGGATGGCTTTAAATTGGCGGACAAAGTGCGGCTGGGGTCCTATATTGAAGACCCAGAAACAAAAATATACCACCGTTTATCTAATTATAATATAAACTTCTAGACAGAAGTCCGAGCAATATAGAAATGTGTAAATTGGATTATAATAAATTTGGCGGGCACGGGGCTTAACATATTTACCGACATCCAGAAGGCAATTAAGGCAATATCAAGTGATAAAATTAAATCTAACATCGTATTCGATACAAAAAAAAAGATTTAATTTAGTTAAACTGACGAACGCAACACCTTTCTACGCAACAAAAGCTGAATCTGTGACATACTATGGGATGTCCCTGATGAGAGCAAGGCGAATGATCATATTTTGATCCAAGGTGATCAAAATTTCGTTTTAAATATGTATCGAAATCAAAATAAATTTTACCGAATCAGTAAAATTACAGTTTTTAAAAAAATATTATTTATTAGATTTATAAGTAAATTACAGAATCTAATATGTCAATATGTGTACTCCATAACTATAGGAGCCATATTAGCAAATCTTGCTGCTTCATCAGCTTTTATGTTGCCTTTTATGTCTGCATGACCTGGGATCCACAAAATTTTAACTTTGTGCCCATACTTTATTAAGAGATCACGGATTTCATTAATAATGTTCCATTTGAATGAGGTTGTGTTACATATTGACTTAACCACCGATAGACTATCAGTACATATAACTGTCTTAAATTTCATTTTGCTTGCAATATAGATTGCGTTTAATATAGCTGCGGCCTTAGCTACAAAAATTGATGTGAAATTGGGAAGATTTTTTAAAATTACAATTTTATCATCACTATAACCAATAACAGCATATGATGTTGAATCATTAGCTGATCTGTATATCTATATATTCTTTTTGCTGTTGCATGTTTACGAACATCTTCATCAATTATTGAGTTGTTGGTAAAGATTAGCTCTGTAATTAGTTTAGACTTGATCTCCTGAATACGATCTTCTATTGAAGGTAATCGAAATATGTGTTTTAGAGGCGTAGTACGAAATGCAAATATGCTTGATCTTATAGCACGATGATATAAACCTTTTATGATGTTGACATTAGATTTTGGTGTGTTTCCAGTTAGAAAAAGACCGTAATCAATTTTGCTGAGAATCAGAGCTCTAGTAATATACGTTGGAGTATTTATATGTATACAGCTTCTTTTACTTGATAGATACGCAATTAAATTTACTCTTTGAGTAAGTGATCTTTTAGTGACAAATAGTGTTCGTTCCAGGATAATTTTTGGAGAAAATAATACCTAGATTTTTTAATTTATCAACATTTTTAACAGCAGTGCTTTCTATATTTAAATTGTAGGATTGGTTGTCACAAATTTTTTAATGCAAATATGTAATTTTTGGTTTTTCCGTAAAAATTTTGCTGAGTAGATCCGTTTTTTTCTTACCCGAAATTTACGATTGCTTAAATATGATTTACATAGTTAAAGCTCTGTGGTCCAACCCTCCATTTATTGATAATATTCAGAATGATGTGAGCTCCGATTCTGTCGAACGCTTTTTCAAGTCGATAGAGAGAATTGGTACATGATTTCGGGAGGAAAGAGCTTTATTGACATAAAAGTCGATATGTAAAAGAGCATCTGTGCAACCTCTACCTGCTTTAAATGCACCTTGGTTAAGTGAAATTAGGCGATTTTTCTCAGTATACCAATATAAACGTGACGCAATCATCTTTTCGACTATTTTACTAACACAAGGTAATAACGAAATAGGCCTGTATGATTTAATATCCAGATTATTACTTTTATTTTTGGGAATAGGGATAATAGATGCAATCTTCCAATCAGTAGGTATCATGCTAGTGTGAAATATGTTATTATATAATTGCAATAATCGATTCCTCGCATCAGGACGAATATATTTTATCATTATATAGGAAATACGATCAAAACTAGGAGTGGATCCTTTTACTTTGATAAACAACTTTGTAATTCCTCAAGAGTTATATCTTTTTCTATGAAGGAAGCATCAGCGTCAATTCTATTACTTGAGTTAGTGTTGCGAGTCGTGTTTTTTGAATGTATGAACAATTGGGAAAAACTTTGATCGGAAGAGTATTTAGACCATTTATTAGTAAACAATGATCACTACTGTACATTTCATTCAAAATATCCCATGATATTAAATTTAACAAAGTTGGTGAACAGAAGGATACATCGACGTGAGTCAGAGTTCCGTGAGTAGAAAGGTGAGTTGGGCGACCATCATTTAGTACATATAAATCTCTGGACAAAATGGCATTTTCTAGTGTACAACTATTGTGGTTATTACATGGTGAGCCCCATAAGGAATTCCCGGAGTTGAGATCGCCAATAACTAATTTTGGTAGGGAAACAGAATTAAATATAATCATAAGATCCTGCTGGGAAAAAGGTTGGGTAGGTGGAATGTAAAGTGATGTTACAGTAAATTTAATTTATAGATGTATTTCAATTATTATTGTCTGCAGTGATGAATATATGGATATATGTTTATGGGGGATATTGTTTTTTATCAGAACACATATACCTTGTTTTGGGGTAGTGTTGGAAGGGATATTTTAGAAATAAGATATGAAAGAAAACCGAAAACTTGCCTTTTAAGGATCTTTATCTTTTTATATTTGTATGTTTTAAGAAAACAAATGTTTTCCGATAAAAGTCCATTTAAATATTAGCCTTTAAAATAATGAAAAATATCAAAAGCAAATGCTACTAAAGGTGGAAAAATATGCCTCAAATATTATTGTAACTTTTAATTCCGATTTCTCATCATAGTGGTAAACAAAAGCTTTGGGGTCTTTAATATAATAAAATTTGAATCTTTCTCTATAATAATAAGTAGAAGTTAAAATTTTTTTTTATACTCACTCGTGTAGGGTATCTTATAGTCGACAATACCCGGCTATATATACTTGTTTTCATTTGAAGAAAATTTTAGACTAAAAATTTTAAAGATGCAATGCATTAACCGAAAAAATGTAAGTTTAGATAATTAAATTGTAAAGAATGAAATGAATTCATTTAATTGTAATATTTTGAAATAATAATAATACATAAAGTCTCTGTTTTAAATATTATTACTAATACCTTTTGGTGCACTGATGAGCTTAAAATCACTTATGGGGCGAAAAAAATCTTGTCCGTCCTTTTTATAGGAACTTCTTATAAAGCACTTATGGTAGTTATATGAAAAAACCATTCCAATTTTTATGAAATTTGGTGGGAGTAAATTAAGTCCACAAAATTAAATTTAAAATTGAAAGTAAAAATGCAATTTCTAGACCTACTTAAAATTCTGTATAAACAGATGCTGTGATAATAAGTCGAAAATCTGAGATAAACCAAAATATATTTATTAGTATAAATCTAATTAATATTCTTAAGTAACTTAGCTAAGGAAAATGAAAACAAAATACAAAAGTTGTAATAACATTTAAAATCGTACGACGATCAATAATCGCGATACATGCAAAGATTTGATACCTTTGACTTCAACTGTATCATTGGGACCGCGACTTTTCGTTCTTTATTTAGATTTTATGGATAAAGCTGAAAACGAGGTTTTATTTTATCTTGTTAAGTTCTTAATTTTAGCCAGTTCTTCTGCGAATGTGGATGATTGCCTTTACACAGGTAAATAGCCCTGAAGTTATGGATGCAATGCTTATAATTGGTAAATTGGTAAATACCCCATAAAGTCTCTTAACTCATATTTCGAAAGAAATCATCAAATCTGTGCTTAAATAGGAACTATTTTTAAATATAAAAACTGTTTTTCAAAAAGTCTTATACGGAGTTTTTTTTGGAATTGCGCTAAAGCGCGTAAACAATTGAGTAATTTTTCAAAATATTAATTAAAAATATTAGTAAACAAATCCGCGAAGATGCATATTTTTCTACAGTATCGCTACATGTCAAAATAACAGCTAAATTAAAATGTTTTTTTGTTATTCTGAAAACTTTTTAAAAATTCGGATATATGGTCAAAACAAAAATTATTAACAAATTATATTTTATAGAATAGTATATTTGCATAAAAAGTCCAGAGATATAGGCAGTGGCGTTCTCGAAATTCGTCCGGGATAATCCAGGACCACATCAAACTAATTGCATATACAGACGAGCGTTCTGCGCAGCTGTACAAAGCAGCCGTAGCATTCCTCGAGGAATTTAGACCTGACACGAGATTCGCAGTAACACCTCTAGCCATACCATCTGACCCAGCGGAGATTATGGAAATTATACAGGTCAGCAACCCTCAGCTACCCACAAAGGACTGAAAAATAGCAAAGGTTACTGACCCTGTTAACGGTTCCAGAATGGCCACTGTTATCCTCAACAGTGACTCCTTGCCGTCACTCAGAAAGATACAGGGAAAGATCTTCTGTCGTCTTCCTCAGACGACAAGGACAAGCCTTTTTTCTCCGATAAGCATCGGAGGAGCTCATTTGTGTCCAAGAACCATTGTTTTTAGCATAAAGCTTTCATTCTATCTAATTTTAGCAATGGTACACGTGTACCATCGCCATAGAAAATAAACGGCAAACAGTATGGTTCATGAGCTGATACATGGAGCACAATCAAGGACAGGAACCACTAAACTCTACCACTAGAAGGGCTATGTCTTGTGCTAATAAAAGCAACATCCCTCTAATAATTTGTTCAGATTCTTATGCTCACCACACCATCTGGGGAAGCTTAGTTATAAAACAAAGGAGTTTGGCTCTGCTCAGCTTTATTTTAGAAAATAAACTAACAATAGTTAATAGGAGAATTGAAACCACCTTTACTAACAAAAGAGAGGTCCTTGACGTCACACTTGTTAGCTAGCGTTTTAATGCGCTAATCCGAACCCCATCCGTGATTTACTTTATTTAGACTGCATAGTGGAGTGTCTAACTGACGTCTTAGCGAAAGTCACTGAAAAATCCTGTAGGAAAACTATCAGGAAAGACAAGGCTAAGTCCACCTGATGGAAATAGCAGAAAAACGCAAATTATGCAGGAAACTATTTAAAAAAGCGAAAAGGAACGGTAATTTCACTAAATATAAATCCTCCCTAAATGTTCTCAAGAAACTTATAAGAGCAGAAAAAAGACAATCCTGGAAAAAATTCTATCGTCAAACTCTAAAATTCAAATCTATATTTAGAAAAGCGATGGTACGTGGACAACAAAAAGTCATGATACTCTAGAAATATTAATGAGTACCCACTTTCCAGAAATGAAACCATGAACCAAATGTGTTTAACATAACGGATACTTTAGACCTATCTAGTCTATCCTCTTTTCTACTGAAAACACTTGAGAAAATCATTAATGTCTAGATCAGATCATTTCTTGGACATGGTGTTTTATCTAAAGCGCAACATGCCTACACAAAAGGCACAGAACAACGCCAAAACACCTAAAGTTAATTTTGGGTCGTAGAATCTAGTGGCATAATCCGTTTTGAAAAGTATTTTTTATTTTTTTAAATTTTGAAAAAAGTTTTCAGTCATAGACATACAAACTAATTATAACTGATACTGAATATAAATGCATAATAATTAAAATGGTCTCTAGTTTCATGTATTTATTTACTTTTCTATGCATATGAGTTTTGTTTTTTAAATTTTAATAATCAAAAATAACCTCAGAAACAGTTTAAAATTTAAAATGTAACTTTTCAAAACGGAGTATGTCACTAGATTCTATGACCGAAAATTAAGTTCACGTGTGTTAGTTAATTTTAGTAGCCATACCAAGTTTACACCTCATAATTTATTTTAGACAAAATAATTTTTAAATTAAAACAAAAACAAAATAAATATAATTTTTAATCTTATAAAAACAAATATAATAAAAGAAACAAATACCAATATAAAAACTGTTTTTTGTAGGCGCAGAAATTAAAACAATAAATTTTTCTACATAAAAATACAAAAACCAAAACTGTAGTTTTCAAAAAAAAACAAATTAGAATGCAATAGGTGGTTTACTATCTCCACTCTTATGGAACCTTAAAATCAACTCAATCCTAAGTGTTCTGGAAAACACGAGTTGTAAAACAACTGCCTACGTAGTAGAGTATTCAATTATTCGGGTTTTTGTCTTATTCGGTTTATTCGACAAATAATTATTTGAGGTTTTACGTTAGCCGGTTAATAATCGGATAATTAAAAATTATTCGGTTATTCGAACATAAGTTGTTTTTTGTTGGTTGGGGTACCGTTGGTTATAAATTTTCTTTGCTTTTCCAAGACTGCGTTTATTTTGTGTTTTAATTTTAAGTGTTTCTTTTTGTTGTAAATATTTTGGGCAATTATTGGACGAAGCAGAGTGATCCCCATGGCAGTTTGCACACATAACTCGTGAGCAAGGTAATGGAGCATGAGGAGGAAAATTGCAGTATTCACACGTTGAGTTATTTTCACATCTATTTTTTGTATGTCCTAATAGTTGGCAATTTTTACATCTAATTGGGTTTGGGAAATATTCCCTTACCTTAACTGTGTACCATATTTATTCTAGCTGGAACTTTAAATTAACTATAAATTAAAGATAGCAAGATTTTTCCAGTATGTACTTTTTTACCGTCTTCTTCTTTGGTGTTTTTGTAGATTTCAGTTACTCGTTCTTTTAAATATTTAGAATTTCGGTTTCATTTGTTGGAATCAAGTTGCGATCATAAATAGTACCTTTACAAATATTAATCAAATTATGTAATGATATTTCGACATCACAGAGACCTTCAAAATTCTTGGTACGTATAAATTTCTCGCTACTTTCTGGGTTTTTGCTAATACGAGAATGCTACCATCTCTTAGCATACTGATATTTGAGTATTCATTACTAATACCATTTATTGCCTTTTCTATAGCAAAAACGCTGAATGAAATTATTTTTTTTTTCGTTTGTTGATTTAATGACAACATATTTAGGATCAGGATTGTTGGAAAAATTTTCTGCGCTTGAATTAGATTTTCTTTTTTTGTTCGGTCTTTTTTAAGGTTTCGTCCAGAAGGCTAAACCTATTGCCCGAAAGGGGAGGGTCGTCTACGTCCATCTTCCGGTTTTTATTTATTGTAAATAGTTATTTTATTTCACTAGTATTTTCTCGAGAGAGAGAGAGTAGAGGTAAGATAATGTAAATGATTTGTAAACGATTTTTAAAGAGAAATTGTAATCAATCAAAAACACTTGTGTAACCGTCGGCTGTTAGTCGATGACTTGTTTAAAAAAAATAAAAAAGATATATAATACAATACTTAACACAATTCGCCGATTTATATGAAATTTTAATTTGCCGATTTATATGAAATTTTAGTTCATAAAAAATTTAAGTATAATTTCATAAAAATACTAGTATTTTTTAGTTTAGGTCCTATTGTTCTTTTAAGAGACTGACAGACTGTCTGACTGACTGACTGAAGACATGTCTAGATCGATTTCAATGTTACAAATGAGATCAAATTTATAGTCGAAACTAGATAATTTAAATTAAATGTTTCACTTTTCTTAGCTTTTTAATAACTTTCTGGTTAACTGTTTTGCAATCTGCCGAAAAACGAACAGTTAAAAAAGCGTTTTGTACCTATGTATATCGGAAATTTTAGCTTTTTTAAAAGTTTTTGAAGATGTAAAAATATGATAAATAAACATTTTATAAAAAGTTCGGTGTTCGGTCAAAATTTCGCCGAACATCGAACCTCACTTTTTACCGAACTCCGAACCCGTACCCGGTCGGACACTACAAATTAGCCATTTCCGCAAGTCAGAAAATCATAAAAATCAACATAATAGATAAAGCCTGGCGGTAAAGTCATATTCAAACGTGTTTATTATTGTTTAGATATAAATCTTGTAAAAAATGAAGTTTTTATAGCAACAATAGTTTATAAATATATTATTTAGTTTTTTATTTCACCTGTAAATTTTGCAAAAGTGTTATTAAGCCCTTTTGTATTTCAGGTGACGATTTATTTCTTCAATTTTTGAAACGTTCTATATTGAAAATTTTATGTGGTATAATCGGTTATAAATTTTTGCAATTTATTGCAGGAAAGAAATAACATATAATTTGGTTTAACAAATTAAAATGTTTCCATCACAAGTCGATGAAATAAAAAATTCTGACAAAAAAAATTATTTTGTATCCATCAAAGATTAGATGTAAATTGGGCCATAGTGCAGTCAATACCTCCAAAAACACTAAACTGTGTTATTTAATTATTTTGTATGTATGTATGTATGTATGTATGTATGTATGTATGTATGTATGTATGTATGAATGTATGTATGTAGGTATGTAGGTATGTATGTATGTATGTATGTATGTATGTATGTATGTATGTATGTATGTATGTATGTATGTATGTATGTATGTATGTATGTATGTATGTATGTATGTATGTATGTATGTATGTATGTATGTATGTATGTATGTATGTATGTATGTATGTATGTATGTATGCATTAGGGTATTCAATTATTCGGGTTTTTGTCTTATTCGGTTTATTCGACAAATAATTATTTGAGGTTTTACGTTAGCCGGTTAATAATCGGATAATTAAAAATTATTCGGTTATTCGAATAAAAGGAAACCAGATGTTATTATTGCTTTTAACAATAATTTTCTTCATATACACCCTGTAACAATTTTGAAAAAAGCATTCACACATGAAAAAGTTGATAAGCATGTGAAAATAAATTCCTCTTATAGAATTGCGTACTCCGATTTTTATGTCCTTATAAAAGGATTTCAAAGTTTAAAGGACTACAAACGAATATTTAAAACATTTATATATATTTTATAATGCCAATGTTGTACATTCTATCTATGTATATTATTTACCTGTCTCACTTAGAGAAGAAACAAAAAAAATTAAATATAAAAAGGTTTCATTTACGACTCAAAAACTTTTAACTACTTTTTGTGACAAATTTTCTTTAAGATTTCCAATTCTTTCTTGATGATCATTATGATTTGAAATAAATTATATTATTTCGAAGCAGAGGAACTCAGCTTCATTTGAAATTAATATTAATACCAACTTTTTAATATAAATTTGGAATTCCATCTTTTGAAATTGAATGTCTTTTAAACTTTAAAGTCCTTTTACAGGAGCATAAGAGCTGATTATGATAAACTGAGTACACGGAGCTAATACTAATGGTCCACAGTTTCCTGTACGCACGGTTTATAAACAAAAATATTATTTTCACTTCAATTCTTTGTTTAGTTTTTTATCAAATACTAGAAATTCTTGTTTATGTGAAATGCTTTTCTATATAAAGACATTACTGTTTTTAAGATTTTCAACGAGTTCTAGAATTCATACGTTCCATTGAACACTAGTTCAACTATAACTGTTGCTGAAAACTTGGTAGAAATCCTTAAGAACACAACAATGTTCCCAAAAAAATTGGTTGTAAAAATAAAAGCGATATAATTATTTCCTTATTTCTTTTCAAAAAACATCAAATATTTTCTTTATTATAGAAAATTGATTAAGAAATTAAGAAAAGAAGAAAATTTATTATAAAAATTTTAAATTTGTAGAAAATACATAGTAATTTTACTGCTAAATAGTAAGTTTTTCTTAATCGTTTAATTGATAGAAATTATTCGGATTATTCGTTATTTGAAATTTGACAATTTTTATTTATTCGAATGATTAATCGTCAAAAATTAATCGATTAACCGAACGACGATTAATCGTTTGAATACTCTACTACGTAGACGACGATGTTGGCTTAGATATTGTTGCCACAACTGTGATTTAGAAGTAAATCCAACCAAAACGGAATTTGTACTATTCACAAGGCTTTATAAGATCCCACGACATGCAACTCCTAAGATAAATGGAACTACACAACCACTGCCTGATAAAGCCAAATACTTGGGTGTAATTTTGGAAACATAACTGCAATCTGAACACCCTTAACAGGACCTCCAAAGCGGCCATTGCAATCTACAGTTGTAAAAGGCAATAGGCCTAAACCCTAAATCATACTGGATATATCAAACAGTCATCAGACCAATTCTCTAGAGAGGAATAACCAAAGGAGCAAATTCGAACGCATCATGAGAATGATGGCAATCATGGTAACAGGATTGCTGAAGACAACACCGTCAAAAGCAATCTTTACTATCCTAACTTTACCAGACATTTATGCAAAAAAAAAAAAAACGCTGCGAACGCCGCAATGAGACTTAGGGCTACCAGGGCATGGAAGTATAATGAGTATGGTCATGCCAAAATCTTAAAACAAATAGCCATCCGGGCTTTGCCATGAGCATTCAGTATAGAATGAGCTACACTAATAGCCAATACATAATGGATGATGCCACTGATACACTGATGGATCAAAAACATACGCATATTTGGAATTTACTCGGAACAGTTAAACTTAAGACTGTCGGAAGGCTCCCTGAGACTGCAGTGTACTTCAGGCTGGAAATGTGGCCATACAAATTGCTGTAGAAAACATACATTATTACGTAAATACATACAGTAATGCATGGAAATACAAATAGCTAGAGAATGTGTATTTCACGTCGAATATTATTATTTAAATAGCGAGGCATTCATTGGTTTCACTTGTGTGGGTTCCTCGACATGAGGATATAGAAGGTAATAACTGTGCTGCCATTCTAGCGAAAGACGGAAATGCTCTACATGTGCAACATTGACATATACTGCGTGAGAGGTAAACAGCTGATTACAGACAAACTGCATACCATTGCTAATAGAACTGTTCAATATTCTATTAGCTACTTGGCAGCCAAATAAAATCTGGCCTAGAATGTATATGACATGGGCAAACTTCGTCATAAAATTGTCAAGATCCAATTGCGGTTATAACAGGACATTGGCCACTGGGCATTGATGTGCAGTGTCTGAAACTTCCTTCATACAATGATTTTTGTACATTTTGCAATGACGAAATGAAAGTACAGTACAGAGGATTTTCTATGTCACTGTACCGCTTTTGCCGATTTTATGAAGGAAATGTTTAGTAGACGTGCAATCGTAGACAGAAGCTGTCAGATGAGCATTCGGCAAGAATTAATACCTTCATCTGCAAGACTAAAAAGCTGAAATAATTCAGACCTATCAGGACCCAAGTGAGCTTTGTCTCGGCCGGCTGCCAAATTGATCTAACCTAATTAGTCAAAAAGTATTCTCTAATTGTAAAATCCAAAGGAACAAACGCTATTACATGGGTCAATAAATGAAAGAGTTTAAAATAACATGGCTCATCTACAACGGGATTAAGTAATAATGTCGATTCAGATAAATGCCTTTTAGAACTCCATCGTCTATCAATTCGAATCAAAATGCGGAATAAGAGTAAATGTAATTGTCATCTGGATGGCTAATGGGATGGAAAAACTATCAAAACTATTCCGATCATAAAAAAAACGCACCACGAATTACAATAAAAGTTCATAAGTTTATAAAATAGCGTAGGGCAAGTCTAAACTTTCTTCGGATAGTTTATTCACTCCATGTCTTCCCTTCTTCTTTAAACAAAAGCAAAATAAGAAAAAGTAATATACAATAAATGGACAACAAGAAGGGTTTGCATGTTAAATAGAACAATATAAAATAAGGAAATAATGTAAAATGACAGTTCGACCATCCCACAGTGGGGCAGAATCGAACTTTTTTGGAAATAAATCTGGACTCAATTTTTTCTTGTTAGTTAGACAACAAAATTTCCAATAATATACAAAAAAATATCAGATCAATATCATTTACAGATCCAAAAATATACGTTTTTAAATTTAAAAATTCAAAAAATTTTAGATTTTTATCGTTTTTTTGCAAAAAATGTGTCTTAACTCTTTTATTAATAAAATAAAATTTTCTTTAAGAACATATAACAATTTTATAGTTTTCTAAAAGGCATCTTTACGCAGAACGCTTTAGCGTAAAAAAACTTGTCCTATTTTTTTAAACTGAAAGCAGTTTTGGAAACCTCAATATGATTTCTATTTACTCCAAAAGTATCCAGAAAGAATTGAAGACATTTCAAATTATATAAAAACTACATATAGTAGAAAAGTAGACAAAACAGGCATATCAAAAATTGAAAACTTTTTAAAACTTTTTGATGTAAAAAGTAAGTCTGTGGATGGAAATCAAAAGATTCGATTAAAATTTTGTAGTTGGATGGAAACTACTACGGAAATCTCAACTTACAACACATCAACAGGAGCGCCTTGCAAGTCATACGAAGACTTTTGTTCAAGGTAAAAAAATAGGATCACACAAAAACTTTTTTCAATATCAAATGAGGAAATTGCTGATATATTTAACGAAATGCTGAAAAAGGAAAACCAACCTATAGATGCCGTACATATTGCAACTATTCTTCCTAATGTATCACCAAAACGACTTAAGCGAATTGTGGAAAGTATACTAACATCACAATCAATTTTTACTGAAGAGGAAGCAATAGCGCTTATGTTGGAACTGGGTCTGAGTCCAAATAAGTACCAAATATTAAGGAAAGCTCTTCATGAAAAAGGACACAATATATTACCATCATACAAGGCGATCCAAGAAAAAAACAAACTATTCTACTATCACCTATTGCTGTTAATGATTTGGAAGCTTGTATTGATATATCATCTTTGCTCGAAAACACAGAATCAAGAATTGTGTCAGACTTTTCAGAAGACCTACTAAGGAAAATTCATAACTGTGATGTTGTCTTAATGTGTAAGTGGGGATGTGACGGTTTATCAGAACCTTCAGAATACAAACAAGTCGGACATTAGCAGACCCCAAAATTGTATTTATGTCATCATTAGTGCCATTACGAATTCGTTCATATTCCCTTAATCCATCATCGTCAAGCATCGGAAATTCATTTGAAGATATTTGGGTTCAAAAAATTTTTGTAGACCCATTGGTTTTGAATATATAAAGTAGGCAATGAAAACAATAAAAGGTTTAGTGGAATATTTAAAAGATGAAATAAATGCACCGGAGCCCATTTGCATTAAAATAAAGGAATTCTCTATTAACGTATCATATCAGCTAAGCTTAACAATGATTGATGGAAAGGTCAGCAATGCTATAACAGAAACTTCTTTCTTCTGGAGATGCTCAATATGTAATTAGAAAAAGTCGCAATTCTCAAATATAAACAAAAGCAGAAGTATTAATTAAGAAGTCCTGTCTTTCGGAATTTCACCACTTCATGCCAGAATACGATTTTTGGATTACTTTTTACACATAGCATACGACCTCAAATATAGAAGTGTGCTAGAGAATCTTACTAAATCAATAAAAAATAATGAAGAATTGAAAGAACTGATAGCTGCGGAAAAAAGCAGAATCCAAGAAGAATTTAAAGTTCAGATGGGATTAAACATCGACAAACCACTTCCAAGTTGCGGTAGTACAAATGACGGTAATACGGCGAGAAGGTTTTTTCGTGATTTTGAAATTACTTCAAAAATAACTGGAATAAAGTTCAGATGGGATTAAACATCGACAAACCACTTCCAAGTTGCGGTAGTACAAATGACGGTAATACGGCGAGAAGGTTTTTTCGTGATTTTCACTTCAAAAATAACTGGAATCGACAAGGAGTTGCTTCGAAGAGTTAACACTATTTTAATGGCACTGAATAGTAAACATAAAATTAATGGAAATCGATTTGGGGAATATACATCTGAAATTTCTAAATTACTTGTATCTCTGTATCCATGGAGGGAACTAACACCAACAGTACACAAAGTATTGTATCATGGTCAAATAATAATAGAATCGAATATTCTTCCACTTGGAGAGTTAACAGAAGAAGCCCAGGAAACGAGTAATCGAGATTTTAAGCATGTTCAACTATTCAGCTCAAGAAAATGCTCCAGGCAATCACAGAATGAAGATATTTTTAATAGTTTACTTCTATCTTCTGATCCTGTTCTTTCAACTATGCGAAAAAGATGGATTTGTTATGAAACTATATCATCTCAAAACAAGGAAGATTTAAAGGACTTATATTACCTTCTGGATATGTATACAGATATAACAGATTATTTTATAGAAAATAAGTAGTGATAGGAATTAATTATATAAGTAGGTTGGAAGAATTAATTGTATTATGTTTAAGATAAACAGTTCAAATAAAAAAGCAATTATACTAACTGATGATATTGTATTAAATTGTGTTTTATATTTGGGGGGGCGGGAAAGGTGGTTTGTGTGGGGTGATTTAGGTGTTGTTGTGAGTGGCTCATAATAAAATTATAATTTTTTTATTGTATATACCAAAGTATAATAAGTAGTCCAACTCTCACATATAGGAAATTACCCTCTCACATCTACGAGTGCCGTGTGAATTCGACTCTCTTGTGAGAAATTAAAACTTGTCAAAACACTCAAACACTGGAAACAAATTTTTTTGTTAATTTATTGACATTTCATTTTTGTTGTTGTTGAATTTTATTTTGCAAACAGAGTTTCAATTTTTGGTATTGAAAATTCAAACAAATTTAAAATTGTAATTTTTTATAAAACTCTGTGTGATTAGAATGCATCAATACAAATACATTTTTGTTACCAACACATATTTAGAGTTAGGTACTTTTTTACTAACACATGCTTAGAGTTAGGTACTGCTGTCAAAGTGTCGGACTACTTGTTATACTTTAGTATATACAATGTTATAGTCTTTAATAATTAACTAAATAATTTTTAAAAACTGTCCAAATATTTTATTCAACACCAATTGTATGTTCTGTCATACTTAATACTAAAATATGAAAGAGATGAAATTAAAGGACACAGGTTTAAATGAACATATTTTTGAATATATTTGAGATATTGGCTTGAAATTTTTTGTAAAGGGTCGAGAATTTCCATATCTAACTAAAATTGATAATCATCGTCTACTTCAGCTTAAAGTAAACACCATGTTTTCACTTTATCGCTGCTTACCATAGAACTGAACGATTTTTTTATTTGCCTTCAATGTCCTCGTATCTATCAAATTGGAAATCTTTACGTATTACATACGGACCTCTATACTTTGCATATAGTTTTCGGAATTTTCCAGTAATAGGCATTGCACTCTCAATTAGAACCAAATCTCCTTCCAGATACTGATACTTCCATTTTTCTCGAACTGCTGAAATATTTTCGATGGCATTGTAACGCCTTACGCTTGGGGTTTGAGTTCTTTTATCGGCAATATCATCTTGGACAGCAGACAATAATTCATTTGTACTTATTGAGCGGATAATTATATATTAGATTAATAGGTGCATATTTTGTTGTTCGAATATCATTCTCCGTACAGTATTCAGTGCATATTGACGATGTGAATGCTGTACCTCGAACGTAGACAATCCGTTTAAGTAAACCGAAATATAAAGTCAAATGATTATGGGCATCCACCGCTGGCTTCGTCTTTGTTGATTAAACTGGTATGATGACAGAATAACGTGTTATAAAATCCACAATAACCTAGACATGTTCATTACCTCGTTTTCTTTTGATAAATCATCATAAAAGATGATCCATATGAGTCACTTCAAATGGCACTTGAGGGATTTCCATTCCATAAAGCTGACACACCTTTCGTTATGGTTCTCTACTATAACAACACTCGACGCAGCTTTTCAAATAACCTTTAAGAAAATTTCTCAATCTTAGAAACCAGAAATGTTGAGTAATTCTCTTCAGGGTACCATCTAGTACAAGGTGTTCAACATCATCATGGCACAATTTAACGATTTGCCATCGCCTTGTAGAATTACAAGTTGCGTATTTCCGTCATTATTTCTCTTAATTTTTCAACACGGCAATTATCTGACTCAAATCGGGATCTGGCTTTTGAATCCAATCTTCATTTGAAATATTGACAGTCATTATCAGGGAAACCAAAACATGCAAATGCATGGTGGATCGTATGAACTCATGGATAATTTTGGCATCGATTTTTTAGAGCATATTTTGGCATAAGAGCATAATTTGACTTTTGAAGCACATTTAAGGCATATATTCGAGTTGTAGAGCATATTTTACTCTTTTAGTACACTACTGTTTTTACTCTTTTCCGCTTTTGTTTTTCATATTTGTATATATAAAAAACATTTATTTTTTTCAAAATCTAATCTTATTATTTTTTTAAATGAAAATAATTTTTTTACATTTCTATTTAATTAGAAAAAAACCGATTACTTTGGATTTCAAGAAACCAATTCTTTTTAATCTTTTATGCGAAGCATTGTGTTGGACCTAGGAAAATATGTTAGAGGAAGTAGTGTTTGTGGACATATGATTTCAATCTTTTTATATTGAAAGTGGTAGGGAATAGCTCTACAGGAAGTTTATTCCAAATACGAACAGTGCGGCTGAAGAATGAATTTTCCCTATAGTGTGTTGTGCGGTCCACTGGCTAATATACCACAAATTGGTGTGTTCTTAAAGAAAGACGTGTGTTACACAAGAATATACGGGTATCGGAAATAATTTCAAAGGAACACATTCCATTGTAGTATCTATAGAACAGTGAAATACACCCCACATTGCGACGCACAGTACGTTATTCAATAGACAAAAAATTAGTTGTAAGAAATATTAATAAAATATATATCGTTGGAGAGGCAATAAAGCAGCTAAGATACGTGTGCAAAAATTTTAATGATGTGACACTTTTTGTCATCAAAAAAAGGCTCTAAAGTCAATAAATTTTTGTAAGATAAAAATTTTGATTACAGATAGCTTTAGTAAAAAATATTATATCTGAATTTTGGAAAAATTTATTTGTGTTATGGATTATATAACAAACGTATGTTTATTGAAATTAAACAAGTAATAGTGCTATATTCCCCTGTGCGAATCTTTTATACCCTTCACCATCGTGTATTTTGAACATTAGTTTTATAAATTTTAAATTTTTCCCCACTACATTATTATTACACACAAAAATCGGTCGGTAAATAACGGAGATATAAGCAAAAATCCGAGACAACCTCTGAAAATTTCATCAAAAAATTGTTATAAAAGCAACAACAACACTGTATACATATAGAAAAAGATGTACACGTGTGTGTGTAGATGTATTTGGTTTTATTCAGCTGTGTATTTTCTACTTAAATACACAGCAAAAAAATAAGATTTGCATTTTTTGTTAAAATAAAGTAATTTTCCCTTTTGTTTTGCAAATATATTTTTTAATGAATAGAAAAAGTATTTAAAACGTTTTCAATTATATGAGAGTAGATTGTGAGCTATTGTACAATAATTTTTATGCGAATAATGTAAGTTTGAAATTTAACACTAACACACATTTTTTCCAAGTGCTTTTTAAGACAATTCCTTTTTACGATAAACAAAAACAAAATCTACGTCTCGTCAATGTTTACCAGCAATGAATACGAAAGTGTTGTTGTTTTACTCTTGCTTGTATACTGTTAAGAATAACAACAACGTATTGCAAGTTTTAAGCGCATATAAGTGTATAGAAAACACACTGTCTATAGCTAAGCGCATTTACAAAAACAAAAGAGTACCAAGCGCATAGGGCTTGGGCACCCTTGGTTTGGATGCTGTTAGCGTCATTGCGTTGTTATTTTTGTTTTTGTTTTTCTGTGTTTTTCGTTATGTATGTTTAGATGTCTGTTGGTTTAGAAGCCTTGTGTATTTTGTGTTTTATTTCGTTTAGCGTTGTTGTTCTTTTTGTTTAGCTTTTGATGTAATAATAATGTAGTCGGGAAAAAATTTAAAATTTATAAAATTTGTTTGAAATACACTATGGTGAAGGGTATATAAGATTCGGCACAGCCGAATATAGCACTCTTACTTGTTTAAACATTCTAATGAAATTTTCTCGAAAACTATGCAAGATAATTCCATAAAAATCACCGTACCTTCGTTTCTACACAAGAGCATCATCTCTGCGCAAAATCGCCAGAATCGGTTCACAATTTCATATACCTCCCATAAATGGTCATAGCTCCCATACAAGGTTCCCTCCCGAAAATCACTTAAACGCACATAACTTATTACTAAATTAAGATATCGATAAAAGGTTTTTCCGATCGGTCCAAAATTGGTCATAGCTCCCATACAAGTTCCCCTACCGAAAATAACTTAAACGTGTATAACTCATTACTAATTTAAGAAGATATCGATATAAAATTTGGTATAAGTATTACTCATATGCATATAAATATTACTTAGAAAGGTTTTTCCGATCGGTCCATAATTGGTCATAGCTCCCATACAAGTTCCCCTACCGAAAATAACTTAAACGTGTATAACTCATTACTAAATTAAGATATCTATATTAAATTTTGTACAAGTAATGCTCATATGCACAAAAATATTACTGATACTTTCTTTTCGATCGGTCCATAACTGGTCATAAGTCCCATACAAGGTCCCCATATATATCCAGTTTTGCACAAGTGTTGCTCATATACAGAGAAATAATACTGTGAATTTTTTTCCGATCTGTTCATAATTGTTTATAGCTCCCATGCTCATATACAGAGAAATAATATTTTTTTCCGATTGATCATAGCTCCCATACAAGGACCCTTTTAGAAAAACACTTAAAGGCACATAACTCATTACCAAATACTAATAAAATATTTGACATAAACACTATTTTTGTACACAAAAATATTATTTCAAAATTTTTTTCTCGATCGGTCCATCCTTGGTCATAGCTCCCACACAAGGTTCCCTCCCGAAAATCAGAAAAAAACATAACTCATATAATTCATAACCAAATATTAATATCTATACATAAATTCACTATAAAATTGTTTTACGGTCATAGCTCTCGAAGTAGGTTCAGAAAGTCACTTAGATTCACAATATTAGCTACAAAATAATGATATAGATACAGAATTTAGAATTTTTGTCTTTGCACGTAGCTCCCATACAAATTCCTTTTACGAAAATCTCTTAAACGCACTTTACTCATTACCAAATAAAGCTATTGATACAATATTTGGCACAAATATTTGTTTTGTATACAAAAAATCAATTTCAAGACGGGTTCGGTCGGTCCCATACAGGTTCCCTTTAGAAAATAAATTAAACACACATTACTTGTTACTAAATTACGATATAAATACAAAATTTGACTGAAATATAGATTTTATGTACAGAAATTTTGCTTAAAGAATCTTTTACGATCGGTCCAGCCCCTAAAAACGCTTCAACCGTGAGAAAACTCGTTTCTACAAATATTTGATCAATTAGAAAAGTATTAATACAAAAGTAGTTTGTGGAGGGTATTTAAGATTCGGTTCAGCCGAATATAGCACTCTAACTTGTTTTCATTATTTTCTTTGTGCACAATAAACAAACAATTGATTTCTTACTCTTACTGCTGTCAGTATCGCCCTCTGCTTAAACAAATAAAATTTGACGAAACTTAACGAAACTCTCTTAAGTACATTATAGTTTGTCACATATACGTTTTATATGTGTTCGCACAGTTGCTTAAGCTGACTTCAGTTTATGTAAGCATATTATAGTTAGACCTTTTATTGTACACAAAGAAAAAAAAATGAAAATTATCAAGAAAATTAATTATTTTCAATAAAATATTATAAAATGTGTTCTTTTTTATTACGTGTGGCGCATAAATGTGCAAATGGAGCTAAAGTGTTTTGAACGCACTTAGTACATTATAGCCACCTAAAAGTTTTCTTGGATTTTTTAAGCACTTGAGAGATTTTTCGTTCGATTTTGTCTTTACTTAAGCTTGCTTATTCACATTATAGTTGGGCTTTAATACATTTCCAGTTTTGCCATAACAATATAGAAACTGGAAATTGTTATGATTTTATACTCTTTAATGTTATAAAATCGACCTTATAATTAATTATTTTATTTCTCTTTTTTTATATTGTTTAACACTCACTAATCTCTCACTGATGCTTATTATATATTAAACTATGTTTTTGATATATTAAATTTTAAATTAATACAATTTATTACAAATTCTAAATTTCACAATGTTAACTTATTTACTGAAATGTGCAAACACTTTTCTTTCTGAATTTTAAGAGCAGAAAGATTCTGCATTAAACTATCTTCTTATTGTATTAAAAAGTGCTTGTTTTTGAAATTTTTATTCCATCTGCTTATTATCATTTAATTTTCATTTTGGTATATTAAAACGCACTAAAATTCAAAAAAATTATGATCAAAATTAGAAAGTAATGTATTTTATTTTTGTAAATTTTTTAACTTAGCACTGAGAAACATAAAATTGTGCCTTTATACTGACTATTTAGTTCATGTATCCAAAATTGACCTCAAATTTGCTGGCTGGGTTTTCCAATTCACAGTGTTATTGTTGATTATTTATCAAAGGACTAGCTTAAAACCCGCTACCTTGTAAGCGATCAGTTTTATAGGCATTGTAAAATTGTGTACTACCGATATTTTAGAAAATTCAAAGAGTACATTGAAGAACGTACCAAAAAGTATCATAAAGTCCCCTTCTATAGGGTCTCACTTAATCCGGGACATACATGCTTAATTTCATGTTTCTGGGTCTAATATTATAGAAATTTTAAAAAGTATCTTTTGAAGAACGAAAAAGTTTCCTTTTATGGGTTGTCATGTAATCCGGACTCCACATATTTAATTTTATGCTTCTAGGTTCAATATTATAGAAATTTCTAAAAGTACATTTTGAAGAATGAAAAAATACCAAAAAGTCCCCTATTGTGGGTTCTCACTTAATCCAGCTCTACATATATAACTTCATGTTTCTAGGTTCAATATTATAACAATTTCAAAAACTACCTTTTTATGGCCGAAAAATATCAAAAAGTCCCCTATTATGGATTCTTACTTAATACGGGCCATACATGCTTAATTTTCTGTTTCTATGTGTTGTATTATAGAAATTTCAAAAAGTACCTTTTGAAGATCGATAAAGTACCAAAAAGTCCGCTTTTACAGGTTCCCATCCGGACTCTACATACTTAATTTTATGCTTCTAGGTTCAATATTATAGAAATTTCAAAAAGTACAAGAACAGAAAAGTACCAAAATGTTCTCTTTTTGAGGTTCTCATTTAATATGGGCCATACATGTTTAATTTCATGGTTCTATGTTCAGTATTATAGAAATTTCAAAAAGTACATTTTGAAGAACCGAAAAGTACCAAAAAGTCCCCTGTTATGGGTTATCACTTAATCCGGGCCATTCATGCTCAATTTCATGTTTCTAGGTTCAATATTATAGAAATTCCAAAAAGTATCTTTTGAAGAACGAAAAGTACTAAAATGTTCTCTATTTGAGGTTCTCACTTAATCCGGGCCATACATGTTTAATTTCATGTTTCTATGTTCAGTATTATAGAAATTTCAAAAAGTACCTTTTGAAGAACCGAAAAGTACCAAAAATACCACTTTTATCGGATCTCACTTAATCCTGTCCATACATGCTTAATTTCATGTTTCTAGGTTCAATAATATAGAAATTTCAAAACGTTCCTTTTGAAGAACGGATTTCGCTTAATCCGTGCCAAATAGGCTGAATTTCATTGTTCTATGTTCAGTATTATAGAAATTTCAAAACGTACCTTTTTGAAGAACCATAAAGTACCAAAAATATCTCCTTTATAGGATCTCACTTAATCCGGTTTATACATACTTAATTTCATGTTTCTAGGTTCAATATTATAAAAATTTCAAAACGTACTTTTTGAAGAACGAAAAGTACCAAAATGTTCTCTATTTGAGGTTCTCACTTAATCCGGGCCATACATGTTTCATTTCATGTTTCTATGTTTAATATTATAGAAATTTAAAAAAGTACCTTTTGAAGAACAAAAAAGTATCAAAATCACCATTTGTATGGGATCTCACTTAATCCGTGCCATATATGCTGAATTTCATGTTTCTATGTTCAATATTATAGAAATTTCAAAAAGTACCTTTTGAAGAACCAAAAATTACCAAAAATACCCCTTTTATCGCATTTCGCTTAATCCGGGCCATACATGTTTAATTTCATGTTTCTAGGTTCAATATTATAGAAATTTCAAAACGTACCTTTTGAAAGAACCTAAAAGTACCAAAAATACCGCTTTTATCGGATCTCACTTAATCCGGTCCATACATGCTTAATTTCATGTATGCTTAATTTCAAAAGTATCTTTTGAAGAACGAAAAGTACCAAAATGTTCTCTATTTGAGGTTATCGCGCAATCCCGGCAATACATGTTTAATTTCACATTCCTAGGTTCATATTATGCAAAAAATGAAAAAGTAAATTTTTCATGGTTATAGGTTCAATATTACACAAATTTCAAAAAGTACTTTTTGAGGAACGAAAAATTATCAAAATGTCCCCTTTTATGGGTCCTTACTTAATCCGGGCCATACATGTTTAATTTCATGTTTCTAGGTTCAATATTATAGAAATTTCAAAACGTACCTTTTGAAAGAACCTAAAAGTACCAAAAATACCGCTTTTATCGGATCTCACTTAATCCGGTCCATACATGCTTAATTTCATGTATGCTTAATTTCAAAAGTATCTTTTGAAGAACGAAAAGTACCAAAATGTTCTCTATTTGAGGTTCTCGCGCAATCCCGGCAATACATGTTTAATTTCACATTCCTAGGTTCAATATTATGCAAAAAATTAAAAAGTAAATTTTTCATGCCTATAGGTTCAATATTATACAAATTTCAAAAAGTACTTTTTGAGGAACGAAAAATTATCAAAATGTTCCCTTTTATGGGTCCTTACTTAATCCGGGCCATACATGCCTTAATTTCATGTTTCTAGGTTCAATATTATAGAAATTGCATAAAGTACATAAACGTACAAAAAAGTCCCCTTTTATGCAAAAAGTACCAAAAGTAAGTACATTTCTCACCCTTTAAGCGTTCGAATATCCAAAAAATACTAAATACGTATTTTTATTTTTTCGTTAAGTTATGAATAAGCCAAAAATATTTTTGTATGTTCTTTGGTTTAAAAGATACATGGGGTGCAAAAAAAGCACCAAAATGCAGAATTTGAAAAATGTACCAGACACCTGTCCTCTTATTTTTTAAGTGAACGACGATAAGCTTTTTACTGATTTTGTATCATGTCTAGTTTAGGAGATATGAAGTTACCGAAATTACAAACGGAATGACACACGATATATATCATTCTCAGGAAAATAATATTTTTGGAAATTACATTTTTTGGTATATTTATTAGAAATGTAATGTTTTTAAAAATTTAATTTAAATTGAATAGATATTAAAATATCAATGAAATGTTTTTTAATAAAAACTCAATTAACAAAAAAATAAAAATAAATAAATTAGCATTTTTTTCATTTAATAGGTAGCCCACAAACTAATATTTATTTATTTTATTAATATAGAAAATATCATCCTATGTATTACTTTAAATTATAAATAAAGATATTAATATATATCTTGTATTAACAGATATTATAAATGCTTAAGTTCAGATTTTAATTTTGAAAATTTTAAATAAATATGTAAATACCTGGAAATAATCCAAATAGAAAATCCATATAAAAAAATCCGTTTAATAATCAAATAATATTTTAACCCATTAAATGTTCGAATTTTCAAAAGGTACAAAATTGTTTACTTTCTTGTGAATTTATCTTTTTTTCTCGTGACTTTTAAAAATAAATCTCGCGAGTGATATTTAAATTTAAAGAGCGGAAAATTAATTTCTCTCATGAAACGAGTACAAAAGAGTTTTTCATGAGTTTAATAATATTGTAAATCTTAAGAAAATTAAAATTAACTTTTTATGTGTGAGTGTGTAAACTACATGTGCATTTATGTATATGCGTGTGTAAACTTTAAAGAGTTATGTTTGCCTGTAGAGGTTCGTAAATTTTTAAAATGTGGTATATTTCCAGAAATTTCATTATGATTTTATGGCTTTTTACGATCTTTGTGCACGTGTGCAAATAGAAATATCAATTGTTATTGTAATAGAAGTAAGAAATAGGACATACTATGTGCCAATTAGGTTTTTGTATTAAAAACATTTGTTGATGCAAGTTATTATTTTGTTTTTTTTTTTAACCAGGATCGGCAGACATATATTACTACATTTTGCACTTGTATAAGTGAAAGAGCGAAAAAACAAGAAATAAGAAATCATTACACTCTCATCTCCACAAAAATGCATGTATGGAAAACTGATATTTAGAAATAATATTAATGTAACAGAAAACTAATATTTTTTAGTTTAAAAGTAGCAAATATTTTTTGCCCTGTTTTGCACATATTTATATTATATTAAAATATATGTATATAAAAACACAAATTTGAGCTTTTTAACTATATTTGTAAATAAATATAGGTATACATATTAAAGGTAAAATTTAAACAAAAGTACATTAAATTTTGGTTAATTATTATAATTTGCAAATTATGTTAAAAGAAAAAACATTTTAAAAAGTTAATAATTCTAAAAACTACTAAATATGTAGTATAGATAATAAAAAAGGACAACAATAATTAGTATTATCCATCCCTTCATTAATATACTTTCGTTCATTTTCATTGCAAAAGCAAGAAACGAGCGAAGACACAACCTTCTTCTATGACAGCTCAAATGAGACTGAATTCTGTTTTCTATGCGTGTGAGTAATCTGTGTAAATTTAGTAACGGCCAAAATACACTGTGTATAGGAGTTGCCGATCGTGGTTTTAAAACATTTGTTTGTCGCCATAAACCCTTTTTCACCGCACACACATCCATCTTTCACATACATACATATGTACGTACATCCACAGCAGAAATATAGAAGGTAGTCTCAATCAAAAAAATTAAATTGACGCTTTCCTTATTTTAAACTTTATATACAGAGTTGCCACATGTTAAAAATAATAATGGATTTCAAGAAATATTTTACAAAAAATTTGTAGTTAATTTATCTAAATAAAATTTATGTTATATTAAAGGAAGTTAATTAAATTGCTGATTTCCTCTACAAACTTATAAATAAAATACATTTCAAGTTTATTAACTGAGAATTTTTTTCATTTTTTTATTGATGTGTAAATTTTTGTTTTCTTTTAAATGACGGTTTAAAAACCTAATTCGGAAAAATGTTCGGCCTAGATAAAATCGTTTAACAATTTTCTTATCTAAATCAATTTTAGATAAATTTAACAAATTTTATATATAATTTGGATTACTTGACAGTGAATTTTCATTATATCTTTAAAAAATTGAATTTAAGTATTCCAAATGGTTCAAAAAGTTGGTATTTGGCTTATATAATATACTTAGTAGTTATTGGGATAGCATCTCTATCCAATCTTGCACGTTTTGAATTGATTGTAATGTCACTTTTAAAGAAATGATCTGAACAAACCATAGGCTCTTTTAGCAAATTTTCTTCGTTGGTTTTGCATCTTTCAAGCCACTGTTGGCGTTTACCTGGTAATTGGAATTTTGCAGAAGTATTTCGTATTTTCGCAGTTCGGGAAAATGCAGCTCATATTTATTCTCTAATTAATTTTATAAATTAGTTTTCAAAGATTTTAATATAAATGTGATTTTATTCAAAAGAACAATTTTTATAATATTTTCTAACTGAATTGAAATTATTTTTATAATTTTTTTACATAAACTTCAAAGCCTATATAGAAATTTCATTATAAAATGGGAAAAATTAAAATGTATATGGTATCACTAATTTAACGAAAACTTCAAAATCCTTAAGCATGTCAGATAGAGAATTTAAAAAAATAATGAAAGATTGACACTACCTTCTATTTTTCTGCTATGCGTACATCTTTCTTACTAATTTTTTTTACCACCGCCATTAAGCCGGTTTTCGTGCACACATTTTCTGTATGTGAGTTTTATTCAAATTCTATTCATTTTGATATCTCTTGTGAGAGAAATTAAAAAAACTATATAAATAAATATAGCTCATGAAGTGAACATAAAAAATGAAGAGTTTAAAAAAATAGATCTAGCGAGATTAAAAATAAATCTCGTGAAACTGAGTTGCAAAACGAGAGAAATAAATAAAATTGTATTCACGAGTGCAAAAAATGCCTACTCTGCTAATATACCATTTTATCCTCTTTTTTCCAAAGAGGGTCAAATTTCAAAAAAGTGTCTATCCCCTAACTTTTCAAAATATGACGACACAAATATTCTTTTTTTTATATCTATATACGTTTAGAAGATATGATATTATTCCTCCGATTTTTCTAAAAAAATCATTTTATATTAACTTAAAAGCGTACTTGCGTACCAAATTTTATCTTTCTACGATGACTCCTTCTACTTTTGTCCATTAATTGTATGGGGACAAACGTGCTGTGTGACGGTGCTCCAGTGAATCAATAGAGTAAGATACCCTACTGTCACCAATAAGTACCTTCGCCCTCTCCTTTATGCGGTCGAGAAGCTCCACAATAGACTTCGAAGTTCCGATCCGTTTTCGGTTGGATATAAGTGGTGTAAATAGTAAGAAGATCAGATAGAGTGAAGTATGTCTTTAGTGTTTATAAACCGGTTTTGGTTTTTTTATGAACCGGTTTTTAGGCAACATCGATTTCCGATTAACCGGGTTATCAGGTTTTTCTGTCTTGCTTAACCGGTTTCAAAAAATTTAGGTTTTTAGTACAAAAATGTATGTTTTTTTTTGACAAAAAATCACATTTTTAAAAATTTTGTACACAAAATTTTAAATATTTTTCTCCATTCGTGTTAAACAAAAGTTAGGATATGTTAAACATATTTTATTTATATTAAACAGGGACTGTAAATAACAGTTATTTTGAAATTTTTAACCCAAAAATTCTATATATTGGGGTCAACGTAGTAGACTATTATATACCAATATAATCGTATTGAAGTGCTTTTTCAGTGATTTTAAAAAAAGCTCTTAGCTCTACAAATAACAGTTATTTCTTAACGGAAAAATAAAAGTCTGATTGAAACAGTTAAAAAATGACGGCAAAAATAAAGCTCCTCAAATAATTGTTATTTTATGACGGAAAAATAAAACTCTTTTTTAAAAGTTTCATTTGAATTTTTATTTTTAAAGTCACAAAATAACTGTTATAAATTAACCTGTTTGATATAACTTATAACTATTAATAAAGATTTACAATTTCAGAAAACAAGTAAAAAGTTGGCTTTTAAATGATTTTAAAATTTGTGTGGGTTGGAGGGGCATATTATTTTTGTTTTCTTTTTCGAAATATGTGTCAAAATTGTCGTAATTTTTAGGTAATACAGAATAATACATAGGTTATGTTATACAGAACAATAGTTTGGTCCATTTCAGAAATTTTTAAATTATTTTGGAGTTTATATGCCCGTTATAATACACTAAGTCATTTTACGGACCAGAAATACTGTTACAAAAATTATAATAATTTTTTCCGAGATAAGCTCTCAAAACGGAAGTTTTGAAACCAATTTCGGAAAGATTGCAGAAAATATATTTTTACAAATATTGTTATTATTTTTCTCATATTTAGTACATACATAAATAGTATCATATATCTATTGCAAGGTCAACTTATCCCTCCTCTGACTACCTAACTAATCAATTGCAGCTTCAGATCTGCATAAGATTACTATCTCATGATATATTACTGTACATAGCTAAACTAAAAAGTGCAAATATCTTATTCAGCAATTCGTAATATTTCGCAAAATATTCTCATCCAACTAAATTTAAGTATATTTAATAGATTTCCGTACATTTCGGTTAACCGACAAAAAATGAGAAAAATTCTACTTCATAAACAATACATTTCCTGCAGCACCAATGGAGTCCTTTATCTTCACGAAGATTTTCCAATCACAATATGCAACAACTATTAACCGATTTACCTGAAATTTTGCATACCGATAGTTATAAGCTTGAAAAGAACTATAGGCTATATAAAAGATAGTGATCCGATGCCACGCCCCTTTCTACGCCCACTTTTTATAAAATTATCCTTACCTATATATTATCCTATAATTATATAAAATAGAATGTCTTTTTGTTACGCTTTCACGGACAAACTACTGAAGCGATTTACATGAAATTTAGAACACTAATAGTTCTATTCTAAAGTGGAACAATATGCTATATAAAGTCATGATTTGAAGTCACGATTCTTCTTATTCCCACTTTTTTATATAATTGTCATACAAAATTTCCATTCGAGACTTATAGAAAACTACTGAACCGATTTACATGAAATTTGGTATACCATTTGGTCTGACCTCAGGATCAAATTTACATTCAGGCATACAAAAAACTACTGATCCGATTTTCAGAAAAACTATTATAATGAATGTTGTAGAATGAACAGAACGAAAAATTACATTGTCAAAAGGTATAATATGTATTTAATCCTATATATACCAACTGCGTGTGCCCAGCGTTGCCCGGGTTTCTTCGAAAATTAAAAATAACATTTTTCTATCTGTAATGACTGTACTTTTTATAAATAGATGTCAAAATTTAGGTTATAACGATAAAATAGTTATTATATTTTTCCGCATTTTGTTTAATACTTAAAGTCAGTTTTTGGACCAAAAAGTCATTTAAAAATTTACAAATTGATAATGAGCTTAAATTAGGAAGTTTTGACTAATTTGTAGACAAATTTAAGAAACTTTTTTCGAGAAATTATACTGAAATCAGCATTTTCAATCACTGGTAGGGAACTAAGGACACTTTCGAATTAGTTCTTTTAATTTTTCCACGTGCAGCAGATTTTAAAAACTGTTCAGTTTAAATTTGGTCACACTTTACTTTGAATTGTAGTGCCCCTGGTGTAAAGAGGCAAAAGGCTTTGGTACTACAAAAATACGTACCATTAACCATACAAAATTTCAAGCGATTTTCTTGCTATTTGAAAAATTACATACAATTGAAGAAACTCTGAAATTAAGAGTCCTAGAATTTTGACAGAGAAAACAAAACAACTTTTAATTTGTCAAACAATTTTGAGTTGCTCATTAAAGAGTAAAACTCATCATTGTTTCTCAAATACATCCATTTATACAAAAGTATGTTAAAAAATATTATAATAATTTTTTCATTTTTAACAATAAATTATATATTTTATATTTTGACTAGCGAGCCGTTTTATAGGTTTTTGTAAAAATTTAAATTTGTAAAATTGTGGTAACCTCTCTATTTCTTAATGTAATTTTGAATAACGATAAACTTAATCCGGAAATACATGCTTAATTTTCATGTTTCTGGGTCTAATATTATAGAAATTTCAAAATACCTTTTGAAGAACAAAAAAGTTTCGTTTTGTGGGTTCTCACTTAATCCGGTCATACATACTTAATTAGATGATTCTAGGTTCAGTATTAAGAAATTTCAAGAAGTACCTTTTAATGATCGATAATGTGGCAAAAAGTCCCCATTTATAGGTTATCATTTACTACTGTCTCTATATGCTTATTTCACGTTTTAAAAAGTTCCTTTTGAAGAACGAAAAAGTACCAAAAAGTTCTCTATTACAGGTTCTTACTTAATCCTGTAATACATGCTTAACTTCACTATTCTAGGTTCAATATTATACCAAAATTTAAAAACATTTTTATGTCGAAAAGTACCAAAAACACACCTTTTGTTGGAACTCACTTAATCCAGGCCATACTTAATTTTATGTTTCTATCTTCAATATTATATAAATTTACAAAAGTACCTTTTGAAGAGAGAAAAGTACCCAAAGTCCCCCTTTTTGTGTTCCTACTTTATCAAGTTGTACATACTTAATTTTATACATACTTACACACTTAATTTTATATTTATTTCTAGTTTCAATATTATAGAAAAATTCAAAAAGTACCTTTTGAAGAACGAAAAGGTCCCCTATTATGAGTTCTTACTTAATCCGGGCCATACATACTTAATTGTATGTTTCTAGGTTCAGTAATTAGAAATTTCAAAAAAGTACCTTTTTCAAAAACGATAAAGTACTAAAAGGTCCACTTTATTATTATTTCATCATTTAATCCGGACTCTACATACTTAATTTCAAGTTTCTATGTTCAATATTATATAAATTTCAAAAAGTACCTTTTGAAGAACAAAAAACTACAAAAAAGTTTCCTTTTATGGGTTCTCACTTAATCCAGGCCATACATTTTAATTCATGTTTCTAGGTTCAATATTATAGAAAATTAAAAAAGTACCTTTTGGAAAAAAGTCCCCTATTATGGGTCTCACTTAATCCGGCCACACATGTTTAATTTCATGTTTCTAACCAAGTACTTTTGGTACTTGTATGCAAAAAGTACCAAAAATAAGTACATTTTTTCACTCCTTAAGAGTCCGAATATCGAAATTTGTATTTTTATTTTTTTCGTTATGTTTATGAATTAGCCAAAAATAGTTTTTATGTGTATTCTTTGTTTAAAAGATACATGGGTGCAAAAAAGTACCAAAAAACGGTTTTACCCGTTTATTCCTAAAGGGGCCAAATTTGAAAAAAGTACCAGACACCTGTCCGCATATTTTTTAAGTGAACGAGGATAAGCTTTTAACTGTCTTTTGTATCTTATCTAGTTTAGGAGATATGAAATTACCGAATTTACATATAATATATAATAAATATATATATATATATATATTATATATATATAAATATATATATATATATATATATATATATATATAATATATATATATATATATATATATATATATATATATATATATATATATATATATATATATATATTATATATATATATATATAGTAATATATATTATATATATATATATATATTTATATATATATATATATATAATATATATATTATATATATATATATTATACGTTACTGACTGACTGATTCATCATCCCACAGCCTACACGGTTGAAGCTAAAGAGCTGAAATGGACAGGAGATTGGTGTCACACTAGGTAGATACACTAAGACTAAGATTTTTGGAATTTCAAATGTTTAGGGGGTAAAAACGGGTAAATTCGGTAATTTCATATCTCCTGAACTAGATAAGATACAAAAGCAGTTAAAAGCTTATCCTCGTTCACTTAAAAAATATGCGGACAGGTGTCTGGTACTTTTTTCAAATTTGGCCCCTTTAGGGAATAAACGGGTAAAACCCGTATTTTGGTACTTTTTTTGCACCCCATGTATCTTTTAAACCAAAGAACACACAAAAACTATTTTTGGCTAATTCATAACATAACGAAAAAAATAAAAATACAAATTTCGATATTCGGACACTTAAGGAGTGAAAAATGTACTTACTTTTGGTACTTTTTGCATACAAGTACCAAAAGTACTTGGTAGAAACATGAAATTAAACATGTGTGGCCCGGATTAAGTGAGAACCCATAATAGGGGACTTTTTTTCCAAAAGGTACTTTTTTAATTTTCTATAATATTGAACCTAGAAACATGAAATTAAACATGTATGGCCTGGATTAAGTGAGAACCCATAAAAGGAAACTTTTTTGTAGTTTTTTGTTCTTCAAAAGGTACTTTTTGAAATTTCTATAATATTGAACATAGAAACTTGAAATTAAGTATGTAGAGTCCGGATTAAATGAGAAAATAATAAAGTGGACCTTTTAGTACTTTATCGTTTTTGAAAAGGTACTTTTTTGAAATTTCTATAATACTGAACCTAGAAACATACAATTAAGTATGTATGGCCCGGATTAAGTAAGAACTCATAATAGGGGACCTTTTCGTTCTTCAAAAGGTACTTTTTGAATTTTCTATAATATTGAACCTAGAAATAAATATAAAATTAAGTGTGTAAGTATGTATAAAATTAAGTATGTACAACCTTGATAAAGTAGGAACACAAAAAGGGGGACTTTTGGGTACTTTTCTCTCTTCAAAAGGTACTTTTGTAAATTTATATAATATTGAAGATAGAAACATAAAATTAAGTATGGCCTGGATTAAGTGAGTTCCAACAAAAGGTGTGTTTTTGGTACTTTTCGACATAAAAATGTTTTTAAATTTTGGTATAATATTGAACCTAGAATAGTGAAGTTAAGCATGTATTACCAGGATTAAGTAAGAACCTGTAATAGAGAACTTTTTGGTACTTTTTCGTTCTTCAAAAGGAACTTTTTAAAACGTGAAATTAAGCATATAGAGACAGTAGTAAATGATAACCTATAAATGGGGACTTTTTGCCACATTATCGATCATTAAAAGGTACTTCTTGAAATTTCTTAATACTGAACCTAGAATCATCTAATTAAGTATGTATGACCCGGATTAAGTGAGAACCCACAAAAGGAAACTTTTTTGTTCTTCAAAAGGTACTTTTTGAAATTTCTATAATATTAGACCCAGAAACATGAAATTAAGCATGTATTTCCCGGATTAAGTTTATCGTTATTCAAAATTACATTAAGAAATAGAGAGGTTACCACAATTTTACAAATTTAAAATTTTTTACAAAACCTATAAAACGGCTCGCTAGTCAAAATATAAAATATAAATTTATTGTTAAAAATGAAAAAATTATCTATAATATTTTTAAACATACTTTTGTATAAATGGATGTATTTGAGAAACAATGATGAGTTTTACTCTTTAATGAGCAACTCAAAATTGTTTGACAAATTAAAAGTTGTTTTGTTTTCTCTGTCAAAATTCTAGGACTCTTAATTTCAGAGTTTCTTCAATTGTATGTAATTTTTCAAATAGCAAGAAAATCGCTTGAAATTTTGTATGGTTAATGGTACGTATTTTTGTAGTACCAAAGCCTTTTGCCTCTTTACACCAGGGGCACTACAATTCAAAGTAAAGTGTGACCAAATTTAAACTGAACAGTTTTTAAAATCTGCTGCACGTGGAAAAATTAAAAGAACTAATTCGAAAGTGTCCTTAGTTCCCTACCAGTGATTGAAAATGCTGATTTCAGTATAATTTCTCGAAAAAAGTTTCTTAAATTTGTCTACAAATTAGTCAAAACTTCCTAATTTAAGCTCATTATCAATTTGTAAATTTTTAAATGACTTTTTGGTCCAAAAACTGACTTTAAGTATTAAACAAAATGCGGAAAAATATAATAACTATTTTATCGTTATAACCTAAATTTTGACATCTATTTAAAAAAAGTACAGTCATTACAGATAGAAAAATGTTATTTTTAATTTTCGAAGAAACCCGGTCAACGCTGGGCACACGCAGTTGGTATATATATGATTAAATACATATTATACCTTTTGACAATGTAATTTTTCGTTCTGTTCATTCTACAACATTCCTTATAAAAGTTTTTCTGAAAATCGGATCAGTAGTTTTTTGTATGCCTGAATGTAAATTTGATCCTGAGGTCACCAAATGGTATACCAAATTTCATGTAAATATAGTGCCATCCCTGCAAATATATGTAAATACTCCTTATATTATGTAAGCACGCCTACAATGTAAACACGCGTTTAGAATAAGATAATAATAAGAAGATGATAATAAAGAAAGATGATGCAGACGATCATTCTTTGTCTAACCTTCAAACAAACAGGTTGTTTGATTTATTTAAAAATAAGAATAAAAGTATAATATGGCGACCGAGACAGGACTCGAACCTGCAATCTTCGGATCCGAAGACGATCATTCTTTGTCTAACCTTCAAACAAACAGGTTGTTTGATTTATTTAAAAATAAGAATAAAAGTATAATATGGCGACCGTGACAGGACAGTTGAAAACTAAAACAAAAGAATTTGTGGTATTTGCAAAAATAAAATACAAAAATAGTGACATAAAGTTATAAAAAAAAACTACTAAAAAAAATAAAACCTAACATAAAAGGAAAAGTTGTTTTTAAAAAAAAAAAAGGAAAATGTGTTGAATATTATAAGTGTATGAAAGAAAAACCTAATTAAAACCATTTCTTATAACTAACCTTTAAAATCAAAAGAAAATAACGTTTAAAAAAAATCATCATGAAAATGTGTAACTTCACAATAACTAATAAATAAAATATAATGTAATTTTTCAAAATAATCTTAAAACTTTACAAACAATTATATTGAACCACAGAAAAAAATCTCTAACAATTACAAAAAAAGAAGAAAAACAACAACAATAAAACCATTTACAAAAAAAAAGAAGAACACTTATAGACAAATCACTGTGTTGTTGTGGAAATCGCAAAATGCGTAGTACTTGTGCAAATATTTAAAGGTACCGTTATTGCAAATAATTCGTGGCGTGATTGTAAAAATGCAAAATGGTACAGTACTTTCAAAAGTGCTTATTGCAAATAAGAATATAAAGTGTGGTGAAAAAAAAACACAAACTTAACAAACACAAAAGAAAAATTTGATCTTTAAAAAAAAATGTAACGGAAAAAAATCATAAGAATAAATAATGAAGCAAAGTGAAAAAAGAGGAATAAAGAAAAAAAAAACAGGACACAACATAATAAAACTAAAGAAAAAAAACACAAGAATCAAGAACGAAAAACAATATTGAAATATAAAAAAATCGCACATAAAATAATAAACATATAGAAAACCAACATTTAATAAAATATAAAAAAAAAAAAATACAAAAATAAAATTTAACAAACAGAATATTATCTATTAAGATATAAAAACAAAATTATTTTGAAAATTGATAAACTTAAAACGGAAAACAGTTTGAAAAAAATACAAAAAATGAAAAAATAAGTAAGAAATGAAGTGAATTGCAGATGGACAATTAACAATAAAAAAAAACCAAACAACAAGCAAAATAAAGAGATGGAGACAATGAAATGCAACCGAAGATTTACAACAGCTAAAACAACAAAATAAAGAGATGGAGTAATAAAATGCAAACGAAGATGGACAATAGCTAAAACAACAAAATAAAGAGTTGGAGAAAATGAACTGAAGATGGACAATAACAAATAAGGAAATAAGGAAAAACATCAGGGATGGAATAAGGGTAACAGTTGAAGTTATTTGTAAATATGTAAATATTATTAGATTATTAATCATATACTTAAAACTATAACTATCATTCTTAATTATTAATCCTTTTTTTTTCTACTACTACATAATATTTTAAGCTTCTTCTAATTACAAAATAATTAAGATATTCGAAATTAGTTTACAACTTTGTTAAATATTAATATATAAAATTAATTATAGATATAAGAAATTTTATATCCATAATAATATTTAAAATTACTTGTAAATTTTACTAAATAGATAAGAAATTTTATATTAACAATATTAATAATATTAATAATTAATAATATTTAAAATTACTTATACTTTTCTAAATTTATAAAAAGATTTTATTTTATATAAATATTCAAAACTATTCAAAAAAAAACCTTTAAAAATAAGAATTTGTAAATATATATATATATATATATATATTATATATAAAACAAATAAACTATAATGTTTTACAAATGTCAGAGTTTAATAACACAAGGTTTAATGAACTAGTTTTTGAATTTTATAAAATAAAGAGAAGAGTTTTGCAACGTAGACCATTAACAAAAAATGTCGATAAACTTAATGAATATATCTCACTTCTAACAGAAACTTATAATGCCATACTAGAATATACAGAAACAAGATATAAAGAATTATTACCTTCCAATAGGAAACCAATTCTCAAGAAAATTAAACACTGTCGACAACTTTTAGTAAATTGTTTCAATAAATTAGAATGTAGAATAAAAGTCCCGGAAGGAAAAAACTTATTTACATATATAAAAAAAGAAATTGTGTTAGAAAGTGATAGTAATAGTGACTCGGACAACATTTCTAATAGTGATAACAAGGATAGTATAGAAATTTCTGAAACAATGGCTACCAAAGAACAGAAAAAATCGTTTATAGGCATGTGCGCGTCTATTATAAGAGATAATTACGATGGTAACCCACTGTCTTTAGATTCGTTTCTTGACAAAATAGATTTAATAGAAGAATTGACTGAACCAAACTTAACAACAACTTTTGTTCATTTTATAAAATCTAAATTGGAAGCAAAAGCTCGTGAAGCATTGCCAGATAACGTTACTACAATTGATGAAATTAAAACTGCTTTGAAAACAAATATTAAACCTGATAGTTCGAAAGTTATCGCGGGTAAAATTTCAGCTCTTACGGTTAAAAATGATAATTTTGCGGATTTTTCAAAGCAAGCAGAGCTACTTGCTGACGCTTTCAAACGTTCTTTGACTGTCGAGGGAATAACTAAGAAAAAAGCTCACGAAATGGCGGTTGAACAAACAGTTGCAATGTGTAGATTAAATGCTAAATCCGATTTGTTAAAGTCAATCTTAGCATCCTCATCCTTTTCAGACCCGAAAGAAGTTATTGCGAAACTAGTAGTCGAACAAACGGCTGAAACAAAAGAACGTCAGGTTTTGGCATTCAGGAATCAAGGTAGCAATAGAACCTATAGTTATCAAAACAAAAATTTTCCTCGTTTTCGTAACAATTATTACCGTGGCAGTAACCGTAGATATTTTAATAACAATTACAATAACAATTTTAGAAGAAACAACAATTTTGCAAACAATCAAAATAACAATAATTATCGTCGTAATGGTAGAAATGGACAAAATAACAATAACCAAAGGGCTTCAGTAAGGACTTTAAACGTGGAAGACCCTCAACAGAATATGTTGAGGGAGGAAAACGAAACACAAAATCAGAATTAGATACCCAACATTTTAAATCAGTTTACAGCTTAAACCCTAATTATGCAGATTTTATAAAACTAAACTGTGTTGACGCAGATAAAACCTGTTCTTTTCTTTTCTTGACTCACAAGCAGACATATCTTTAATTAAAATTTCTTGCTTAAATCAAAATATTTTTTTGAACAAAAATGAAATAATCAATATTACAGGTATTACTCCGAACTCTTTAACTACTTTAGGTACAATTTGTACAAGTATAATTGTGTCAGATTCTATAATTCCACAAGTTTTCCATGTAGTAAGCAACAATTTCAATATACCATCCGAAGGAATATTAGGCAAAGATTTTCTGAAAGACAATAAGTGTGAAATTAATTACGAAAATATGACCATAACAGTTCGTGACAGGAATAAGAGATTAGTCGTGCCAATATTGCAAGGTACTAAAAATTTTACTTGTGTTATCCCACCAAGGTGTGAGGTATATAGAACTTTTAACTTATGCGGAATTACAGAACCCATGTTTGTAGATTCACAACAAATTTGCAAAGGCGTATTTATCGGTAAGGGCATTATAGACTCAAACAATCCAGTCATACGAATAATAAATACTACTAATGAATTTAAATGCATACCAAATGACAAAGTCAATGCGGAAAAGTTACGAAATTTTAATATATATTCGATAAATGAAAATGTGAAAAATAGTGAACGTATAGGCAAATTAGAAAATGTACTACAAAATCAAATGCCGGATGATGTAAAAGATAGTCTTATGCCACTCTGTAGGGAATTCGAAGATATTTTTGCGTTGAATGATGACAAAATGTCAATTAATAATTTCTATGAGCAAAAATTTCGATTAGTTGATCAATCCCCAATATATATAAAAAATTATAGGCTTGCTCATTCACAAAAACACGAAATTAATAGACAAGTGAACAATTTATTAGCAAATGATTTGATTGAACCTAGTTTTTCCAATTTTAATAGTCCACTAATTCTGGTACCCAAAAAGAGTACAGATGATCAAAAGTCGTATAGGATGTGCGTAGATTATCGGGCCGTCAATAAGAAACTCATAGCGGACAAATTCCCTTTACCTCGCATTGACGATATTCTAGACAATTTAGGTCGAGCAAAATATTTTTCTGTTGTTGATTTATTTTCTGGTTTCCACCAAATCCCACTACATTCCGACTCGCGTGACGTAACTTCTTTTAGTACCGACAAAGGCTCTTTCCGATGGAAGGTCTTACCCTTTGGATTAAATGTGGCACCTAATTCTTTCTCAAGAATGATGTCCATAGCGTTTTCTGGACTTTCTCCCAACAAAGCATTTTTATATGTAGACGACATTGTCAAAGTCGGTTGTAGCAAACAACACCATTTGAGTAATTTTAAGGATGTTTTTAATGTTTTAAGATCTCATAATTTAAAGTTGAATCCATACAAATGCAATTTCTTTCGTTCTGAAGTAACGTTTTTAGGGCACAGATGTACCGCGAATGGTCTTTTGCCGGATGATACAAAAATAAACGCAGTTAAAACTTATCCTGTTCCAACAGATAAAGACGCAGTAAGACGCTTTGTCGCATTTTCAAACTATTATAGGCGCTTTATACCAAATTTTGCAATAATAGCAGCACCATTAAACCGTTTAACACGAAAAAATATACACTTTAGTTGGGATGAGAAATGTCAAAAATCTTTCGATCATTTAAAGTCAATGTTAATATCTCCCAGGATTTTACAATATCCAGACTTTTCAAAAACATTCATTATAACAGTAGATGCTTCAAAACTTGGTTGTGGAGCTATATTGAGCCAGAACTTTAATGGTAACGATTTACCAATTTACTTTGCCTCAAAATCGTTTAATCAGTCAGAACAGAAAAAAACCACAATTGAGCTTGAACTGCTGGCAATTTACTTCGCAATTACACAATTTCGACCATATATCTATGACACACCTTTTATAGTTAGATCGGATCATAGACCACTTGTTTATCTTTTTAACATCAAGGACCCTTCTTCAAAACTTACCAGAATAAGATTAGAACTTTCAGAGTACAATTTCACCGTCGAATATATCAAAGGCAAATCAAATGTAGCAGCAGATGCATTGTCAAGAGTTAGCATAAATGAACTAAAGAATAATACAGACAAGCATATACTCGCAGTGACAACGCGTTCAATGTCAAAGAAACCCAATAAAAACATTGCATTTAAACCTTTCAATGAAAAACCTCTTAATTTGAAAATTTACGACAAATTTTCTCATAACTTTAGTAAGAAAATAGCAAAAATTAGAACCGAATTATTTCACAATGATCAAAAACAAAAAATATTGCGTTTAAAAATATATATCAAATTAAAAAAATTGCTGTCTTTAGACTTTGATTTCGTTAACGAAACAATTAGTTTTGACTATTTGCTTTCGAGGCTAGAAAAGGAAGCCAACGAACAGGGAATCTATAGTGCAGAATGGCCAAAAGATGATTTATTTTTCAAAATTTTTACAATACAGAAATTGAAAGATTACGGTAATAAAATATTGAAGACTCTTGAAATAATTCTTACTGAACCTATCGCTATAGTAAAAAATGAAGATGAGAAGATTAAAATTATGCAAATATATCATAATGACCCAGTAATAGGAGGTCATTGCAAAAATCCGAACGAAGTATTATTGGAAAAGAATGACAAAGGACATTGCTAAATTTGTGCGGAATTGCACCAAATGTTGTTTAAACAAAGTTAGGCCTTCAAATACTGAAAAACTTACTTTAACTCCAACTCCTAACAGAGCATTTGAAATTGTTGTTATAGATACTATAGGTCCATTACCTCAAACTGCGTTTGGAAATAAATATGCCATAACAATAATGTGCGATTTGTCAAAATACCTGATATCAATAGTAATACCTGATAAATCAGCCAAAACTGTTGCTAAAGCTATTTTCGAAAACTTTATTTTAATATATGGGAAGATGAACATTATTAAATCGGATTTAGGAACTGAGTTCAAAAACGAAATTTTAACTGCAAATTTTTAGAAATCGAAATCAAATTCTCAACTAGTTATCACCATGAAACATTAGGAACCGTGGAACGTAATCATCGCGTTTTCAACGAATACACTAGGGCTTACTTAAATGAAAATTTATCTGACTGGGACACATATTTGAAATATTATACATTCTATCACAATACTACACCTAACACAGTTTTCGACAATAAGTTTACTCCTTTTGAATTGGTTTTCGGCAAAAAGGCAATAATGCCTAATGAAATAAATAACAATATTGAAGCTATTTACAATATCGACAATTACAGTAAAGAAATTAAATACAGGCTTCAAAAAACTAATTTACTTGCTAAAGAGTTATTAGAAAAACATAAAGTTAGAAGCAAAAAGTTTTACGACAATTCTGCAAATCCTATAAATTTAAAAATAAATGACAAAGTTTTATTAAAAATTGAACCATATGATAAACACAAAAATATTTATGATGGTCCATATATCGTAAAAAAAATTTTTGATACTAACGTAATAATTTACAATGAATTAACAAAAAAAGAAAAAACGGTACATAAAAACAGAATAAGAAAATACTAAAAGTTTGTATATTAGATTTAATTTTACACTAATTTCATTTTCAAAAAGAAACATTTCAAAATTATAAAAGTAAACAAAAAAATGAAAAAA
>NC_060954.1:29011565-29012795 GCF_022045245.1 Lucilia cuprina
TTGTATGGAAAATATTAGTGATTACTCATCTTTATTGTTTTATCGAACTGAGAGTTATTTCTAGTAAATTTTTAAAGAGTTATATAAATAGAAATTTTAAGGGGAGATTAGAATGATTTTATAGATAGATTTAAAAGTTATATAAGGAACCACGGCCGATTTAAATTCGAATTTTTGTGAAAATGTAGTATGAATATATCATTTATCTTATTTACTCGATCGTAGTAAACTACATCCGATTCTGTTTTCGAATAGTTATTTTTTGATGAAATACAGCCGATTACAGGTTTTGAAATAAAAATAGTTTTCCGGCGGAAAATATAAGTGATGGGAGTATTATATATGGATCTACAATAGGGTTGCCAGATTCCGATTTGAAAAAAGCTGGACATTGGGCTTTAAAAAGCTGGACAAAACAAAAAAGCTGGACATAAAAAATACTGAGAAAATGCTAATTTTGGTTTTGTGTAAATAGTTTCACAGTGATACACCAAAAAATGCAGGGGTTCTCATATACCAATTCCGTTTTGCTATAGTCCACAGAGTATGAATATATTTTTAGTTTTCCCCGATCACTTCGTTAACTTACTTTTTAGAGCAAAAGATTTGAAACAGCTCCATTTAAATTTTAAAAATCATAAGCACGTAAGCTGTATGTAAAGAAATTTACTATCGCTCGCAATTATAGGTCTTTTTGCGTACTTTCCTGTAAGAAATATACAGTAACTTTCTGATATAGAGTAATTTTTAATTTACTCTCAATCAAAAAAATATCCAAAAAAATACGCGAAATAAATTTTTTTTATAAACAATTATTGGTAATGCCCTTTTGCTGAAATCTCAATCGCTAACAAAACACTAAAAAACAAATAATTGTAACTTTGATTTTTCCTATAAATAAATGGATATTTAAAGTTAACAAAACATGTAGTATCATTACAAATATATTATTGTTTTAAAACTTCATGATACGACAAATAAACTCTTTTAAAAACTAATTTATTAATTTATATATTTCTTTCAAAAAATTTAAAATTTACCAAATTTTTGATTTCTTTGGTTTGATTACATATTCATAAATCAAACATATGTTGTAGATATAAGTTGGATATTTTTTACTGAGGAAAAAATATTCAGTAAAATCAAAAAATTCTCTATCAACGAACTGTAATTTTTACCGCTCTCTTACTCTCTCGTTGCAAGTTTTCGAAAGTACGCGAACGGAATCCA
>NC_060954.1:29012895-29057968 GCF_022045245.1 Lucilia cuprina
TTTTTCGTTTTTATACATTTTTTAATTTTCTTTTCAAAACTTTATTAAAAAAAAATAAAATTCTATTTTTTTATTTTTTTAAATTTTTTAGCCTATTTTACAATTTTGAAAAAAAATTTCGTTATGTTATAATTTTTTATTCAATAAAGCATTATAATTTAAATCAGACATAAAACTGATTACTTTTGATTTCATGAGACCAATCCATTTTTATAGTTTAAAAAACTAATTATTGGAATTTATGACAACACCGATTAAAATGTGAGTTTAAAAGCTATGATTACAATTGGAAGAAATGTGTCAAACTTTGTCGTTTGAAATATGTTTTTTGGGGACCAAATGGTTTCATGTTATTTATTTGTTATCTGAACGTAAAACGGAATTCTATTATACCAGTTCTTCAAACTATGAGATGAAACATTTATAAAAAATTTTGTAGGATATAGAATATGACATTAAACATTTATTATTTCATTACAATTTCAGTTTTTTTGAGCTTTTCAATGTTAAAAAATAATAAAAAATTTTATTTTTGGAGCATATATTTTAAATTTTAAGAGCATATTTTGAGTTTTTTACGGCATATTTAAAGCGCTTAAAACACTTTTTTTAGAGCATGTTTTCGGTTTCCCTGATAATAAACTACTTTGATAACATTATTGGGATGTCAAAGATATTTTTAAAAGATATATAGAATTTAGAATAACTATAGAATTCGGAATAATTGTGTTAAATTAAAAAGGAAAATATAATTTCCAAGAAAGGAGTTTTAACATGAAAGGATAAAAAATGCACTACATCCTTAATCGATTGTTATCTTTTCATATTCTTCAAAGTTTCCACTTTTTTAACTTTTTATCATAGAGATAAAGAAACTCGGTTCCACAATAACAAATTTCTAATTTTTCTACATAATATTTTAGCAAAAAAAGGACTTTGAAATTTTTAGAGGGGAAAATTTTATTAATTAATTTATTGAGATATTTAAAATATATTATAAAAATTAAACAAATGGAGCTATGAAGGCCAAATTTCAGACTTTTTTACTCCATTCTAATGTCTTTATTATGAATATTTTTTGTTGAACAATTTCGTATAAAATTTCAAGGATAATAAAGGATAAACTTTTATAAGGATATTTTTTACATCTTTTTATTCTTAGAAAATAAAACAAAATACAAGATAAAAATACTGCAATTGTCCTCTTTAGTTTGATACCCATATTGTAATAATATTTTATAAAAATTTTTGAAAATTGTATGCACCTCAAATTTTAAAGTCCTTTTAAAAGGACAAACGATCAGAAAATGAAAAACTGAGTACGCAGTTATACCATATAAATTATGTGCTTTCGTATGTATATGGTTTGGTTCGTGTGTGAAAAATGGTGTTGGACGGTGTTATATATGCTTAATTTCATGTTTCTAGGTTCAATATTATTATAAAAAAGTCCCCTTTTATGCAAAAAGTGCCTAAAGTAAGTACATTTTTTACCCCTTAAGCGTCCGAATATCCAAAAAGTACTAAATTTGTATTTTTATTATGAATTATGAATTAGCCAAAAATATTTTTTGTATATTCTTTGGTTTAAAAGATACATGGGGTGCAAAAAAAGTACCAAAATACGTTTTTTACACGTTTTTTCCCTAAAGGGGCTGAATTCGAAAAAAGTACCAGACACCTATCCACTTATTTTTTAAGTGAACGATGATAAGCTTAGGAGGTATGAAATTACCGAATTTACCCGTTTTTTACCCTTTTTACGCCCTAAACATTCGAATTTCCATTTTCGATTTTCATAAAAACTATTATAATGAATGTCGTGGAATGAACAGTACGAAACATTACATCTTCAAAACGTATAATATGTATTTAATAATAAATATATATGAGACTCTTTTTACTCTTTCACTACATAACTACAAAAACGGATTTTCATAAAATTCGGCATATTAATAGGTGTAACCTCAGAAGTTAAAAAAGACTCTATATTATATGGATTGGATGCTACGCATATTTTTATGTTCACTTCTAGAATACCAGCTATAACACCAAATTTGTAGGCTAAATATAAAAAATATGAACCGATTTTCAAGAAATTTGGCAACATACAGAGTATTTTTGGAATAAACTTTTTGATATGGCTGTTATGCTTCACGAAATTTAGCATGACTATAGTTCTATCGTGGAATGTTAGGTTAGCTTGAGGAAGAGAATATTTAATACATGCAATCCAAAAAACACCTATACCACTTATTTCAGGAATGTTGTGATCTTAATGAAATGCAATGACTTTTTTCCGTCTACTTTTTGTTACATTTATAATGCTAAAGATCATGATATATACTTCTTATAAGAATAGTTAAATTTTTAATCAAAAATTTATTTTTATTTAAAAACTCTATAATGTCTAACTAACTTTACGATTACGTAAAACAAAAATCTGTAATCAATTTAATTTATTATCAAAAATCGATTTTTATCTGAAGAGTAAAATCGGTTGTAGATTAGGGTTGCCAGCCTGGCTGGACTTGGCTGGATTGTCCAGCTTTTTTGATGCTTGTCCAGTTTCAAGCTAAAATTTAATTTGTCCAGCTAAATAAAATATTTGTAGTACACTGAAATAATTATACCCTACACCACTTTAGTGGGGAGGGTATGTTGGATTTGTGCTGATGTTTGTAACATACAAAAATATTCATCCTAGATTCACCTTAAAGTATACCAATCGGCTTAGAATCGTTTTCTGAGTCAATTAAGCTATGTCCGTCTGTCCATATGTCTGGCTGTCCATGTAAACCTTGTGCACAAGGTACAGGTCGCAATTTTAGATAATTGGAGAAATTTGGCACGCACGTTTTATTTGACCCAAGAACGAAGCCTATTGAAAATGGTTAAAATCGGTCCATTATTTCACCTATCCCCCATAGAACAGAACCCCCCGAAAAGGGCTTCTGAGCTCATAATTATGTTAAATATACAGATATATCGATAAAATACGGCACAACTAAGTTTTATAGAAGTTTTGATGACCCTGCCAAATTTCATAAAGATCGGGTCCCATTTGACCCTAGCTCCCATACAAAGTCCCCTTCAGAAAATTACTTGAATGCCCCAAATTAACTTATAAACACAAATATCGCGATGAAATTCAGCACAATAAAATATTATGTAAATATAAATATATTCACAAAATTTTATCGGGCTTGGTCCATATTTGCTATATTACCTTATGGATATGTATACCGTTATGACAGATTATTTTATAGAAAATAAGTAGTGTTAGGAATTAACTATATAAGTAGGTTGTAAGAATTAATTGTATTATGTTTAAGATAAACAGTTCAAATAAAAAAAGCTATTATACTAACTGATGAAATTGTATTAAATTGTGTTTTATATTTCGGTGGGCGGGAAAGGTGGTTTGTGTGGGGTGATTTAGGTGTTGTTGTGCGTGGCTCATAATAAAATTATATTTTTTTATTGTATATACAATGTTATAGTCTTTAATAAAATAATTAAATAATTAATTTTTAAAAATTGCCCAAATATTTTATTCAACACCAAATGTATGTTCTGTCATACTTAATACTAAAATATGAATAAGATGAAATTAAAGGACACAGGTTTAAATGAACATATTTTTGAATGTAATTGAGATATTGGCTTGAAATTTTTTGTAAAGGGTCGAGAATTTCCATATCTAACTAAAAAAAGATATTAAGGGATACATATGGACTAAATTGTTGTAGCTATCTGTGACCCTATTAAAATTTTGATATAAATCATAGTTTTAGAAATTTAACAAATATGTAATATATGACAAAATCTTTATTTATGAACAAAACTCAATGAAATCTTCAACGCTTGTTAAATTTGTCATTTCAAATAAGAAAATGCAAAAAAAAAATTAAAAAGGTCAAAGGGCATCCCGCAATTCCCAAAAATAGGAATGAAAATCCCAAAAATGGGATTTTTTACATTTTTGCCCATAGGGTCCACATATCTTTCAGGGCTGGGAAAATACTTTTGGAGTAAATAGAAAACATATTGAGGTTTCCAAAACTGCTTTCAGTTTTCTGATCCCAGCTTTGGGATTTTAGAACATGTCGCCCAAAGTTGAAGTTTTGATAAAAAAATAGGTCATATTCGGAAGGACGCAGTGGCAACATTTTCAAAAAATAGGACAAGTTTTTTACGCCAAAGCGTTCTGCGTAAAGATACCTTTTAGAAAACTATAAAATTGTTATATGTTCTTAAAGAAAATTTTATTTTATTAATAAAAGAGTTAAGACACATTTTGGGCAAAAAAAACGGCAAATATCTAAATTTTTTGAATTTTTAAATAAAAAAACGTATATTTTTGGATCTGTAAATGATATTGATCTGAAATTTTTTGTACATTATTGGAAATTTTGTTGTCTAACTAACAAGAAAAAATTGAGTCCAAAATTACGCCGGTATTCAAAAAAGGCGGACCAAGGTATGGTAAATTTTGTATCACTTAATTTTTAAATGCCTATAACTCGGATATTATAGAGATAAGTAGTATGTCCAAGCATGTTTTTTCAGGTCTCGTCTTTGTATTTGGGTGAAAAGCAAAAAAATGGCACGAGTTTAAAAATTTTACATGTCGTAGGTACCCTACTTTGAGCCGCCACAGGGGCATCTGCGGGTTCATCTTCAAAACTTAAACTCGAATACTCCTTGGCTACGCTCACGCCAAATTTTATCCCGATCGGATCAGCCGTTTAGAAATGCCAGATTTATTTCAAAAAAATTTCCATTCTGCCCCCTGTGTTCTGGGAAAGTACATTTTCCTTTTTAGTTAAACACAATTATTCCGAACTCTATAGTTATTCTAAAGTCTATATAACTTTTAAAAATACCTTTGACATCCCAATAATGTTATCAAAGTAGTTTATTATATAGTTTTCATTAAAAAATAGAACAGGGCGAAGGTATATCATGTGCAATTAGTACACCACTATATACATAAATATTTAAACAAGTTAGGAAAGTATAGCCGGTCTGGGCCGAGCATATCATACCCTACACCAGTTGTGAATTTTTTTCAAATGTGATTTATGTTAGCAAATAAAATATTTATGTTGAATTTTATTTCAATTGCGACATATTTTTGAATACATCTTAACTTTTAATTTTTTTACAAAGAACTAATAAAGATAAAGACATGAAATTTGGGAGTCTGCAACTCCATATTTGTAAATATAACATATTTTTTTTCTAAAAAAAATGACTATAGAAAATAAGGATATTAAAGGATTAAAATTTAAAAGGACATTTTTTTATTTTTTTATTCTAACATTTTAAAACTATTTTATTTGTAAAAATACTGTTATTCTCCTCTTTCAATCGATACCTATATTGACCTACTAGACCAAACCAAATTTAAGCTAAATATAATTATACTTACTCTTCCTTTTAAACTTTAAAGTCCTTTTAAAGGAAGAAACGATCAGAAAATAAAAAACCAAAAATGTAGTTTAACTATATCAAGTATGTAGTTTCCAACGTATAGGATCTTGCTCATGTGTGCAACAATTTTTCCCAATTTGTTGTACGGTGTAATATACCACCGTTTACCTAATCATAACACAAGCTTTCAGACAGAAGTACTAGCAATAACGGAATGTGTAAATTGGGTTAGTATAAATATGGCGCCCACCGGGCTTAATTATAACACAAGCTTTCAGGCAGAAGTACGAGCAATAACGGAATGTGTAAATTGGGTTAGTATAAATATGGCGCCCACAGGGCTTAATATATTTACCGACACCCAGAAGGCAATTAGGGCAATATCAGGTGATAGAATTAAATTGGATTGTAAGAAAGCTTTGACTGATTACTCTCCCAGAGGTAAGGTTTACATCATATGGGTACCAGGCCACTCGGGAGTAGTCGGCAACGAAAGGGCGAATGTAATAGCTTTAAAGGGAAGGGAGCTCGATGTAGTTAACCTGACAAACGCAAAACCATTCGACGCAACAAAAGCTGTATTAAAAATATGGATGAGGGAATCTCATAAGGCCTCTTGGAATAATGAAACAGTGGGTTCAAAGATTCTATGGGGTGACCCTGATGAGAGCAAGACGAGAAATCTCCTCAAAGTGAGCAAGTCTGAGGTTAGTACGATGGTACGTATTCTGAGTGAACACACAGGATTACGTGCACATCTATACAAAATTGGACGTGCGGATTTAGACGAATGTAGAGCATGTGGAGAGGACAGTGAAACTCTGAAGTACTTTCTTTGCCACTGTCAGGCATTCAAGGAAGTATCTTGGAAGTGATGTTATTCCGGAAATAACATTCTAAACATGGAAAAATAATACATTCAGTGAACAATTTTTTTTATGAATTGGAGCGCACAACAGGCCCGATAGTGGCCTAGGTGTATTTCTTCGGATGCGGATTCTCCTATCAACCTAACCTAAGCATGTATGGCCCGGATTAAGTGAGGACCCATAAAAGGGGACTTTTTGATAATCTATCGTTCTTTAAAAGGTACTTCTTGAAATTTTTACAATATTGAACCTAGAAACATGTAATTAAGTATGTATGACCATGATAAAGTGGGAACACAAAAAGGGGGACTTTTGGGTACTTTTTCTCTCTTCAAAAGGTACTTTTTTAAATTTATATAATATTGAAGATAGAAACATGAAATTAAGTATGGCCTGGATTAAGTGAGATCCAACAAAAGGTGTGTTTTTGATACTTTTCGTCATCAAAATATTTTTGAATTTTGGTATAATATTGAACTTAGAATCGTGAAATTAAGCATGTATTACCAGGATTAAGTGAGAACCTCTAATAGCGAACTTTTTTGGTACTTTTTCGATCTTCAAAAGGAACTTTTTAAAACGTGAAATTAAGCATATAGAGACAGTAGTAAATGATAACCTATAAATGGGGACTTTTTGGCACATTATCGATCATTAAAAGGTACTTCTTGAAATTTCTATAATACTGAACCTAGAATCATGTAATTAAGTATGTATGACCCGGATTAAGTGAGAACCCAATAAAGGAAACTTTTTTGTTCTTCAAAAGGTACTTTTTGAAATCTCTGTAATATTAGACCCAGAAACATGAAATTAAGCATGTATGTCCAGGATTAAGTTAGACCCTATAGAAGGGGACTTTTTACTTCTTTATCGTTATTCAAAATGTACTTTTTGAATTTTCTAAAATATCGGTAGTACTTTATTAAGAAATAGAGAGGTTACCATAATTTTACAAATTTAAAATTTTTTACAAAACCTATAAAACGGCTCGCTAGTCAAAATATAAAATATAAATTCATTGTTAAATCGAGATAACAATAAAAATCTGTAAGCAGTTAAATATACCATGAACAAATTATCTTGATATAAATTCGGTAGCAATTTTTAAATGCAGCTCAAATCTAAAAAAACATGATGATATGTATTTGACTACTCATTACAGTGTCCCGAAAGACAGCACTTTTGCAAATCTTATATAAATAGGTAGACCTCTCAAATGATGCATATAAAATTTGGATGAATTCGTCTTTCGATATCTTTTTATACTTGTAGAAAATTATCCACCAAAAATTCTGCACAACTTTTCTGTATGTAGTGCTGTATTTATGTAAGCTTTTCAAATTAAATAATGAATTTGAATAACTCCAGCACACATTTTCTAGTTACCATTAACAAATTCTGATTTTTTTAATTGGAGGAAGTTTTGGATAGTTCAATAAGTAAAGTGTAAAGTGTTTTTTGTATATCTAACGATATTTGACCTTTAAACCTTTATTTCTTCGGATTTAATAAGTGTTGTCTAAATCCAGCCAAAACTTAAGTGTGGATGCATAAAAGCTAATTAATAAAAATAATATTTTTAAACATACTTGTGTATAAATGGATGTATTTGAGAAACAATGATGAGACAGAAACGGTGGTTTTACTCTTTAATGAACAACTCAAAATTGTTAGACAAATTAAAAGTTGTTTTGTTTTCTCTGTCAAAATTATAGGACACTTAATTTCAGAGATTCTTCAATTGTATGTAATTTTTCAAATAGCAAGAAAATCGCTTGAAATTTTGTATGGTTAATGGTACGTATTTTTGTAGTTAATAAAATGCCTCGAAGCCTTTTACCTCTTTACACCTGGGGCACTACAATTCAAAGTAAAGTGTGACCAAATTTAAACTGAACAGTTCTTAAAATCTACTGCACGTGGACTAATTAAAACAACTAATTCGAAAGCGTCCTTAGTTGCCTACCAGTGATTGAAATTTGTCTTAAATTTGTCTACAAATTAGTCAAAATTTCCTAATTTAAGCTCATTGTCAATTTGTAAATTTTTAGAGGACTTTTTGGTCCAAAAACTGACTTTAAGTATTAAACAAAATGCGGATAATATAATAACTATTTTATCGTTATAAGCTAAATTTTGACATCTGTTTAAAAAAAGTATAGTCATTACAGATAGAAAAATATTCTTTTTAATTCTCGAAGAACCCGGGCAACTCAGGGTACACGCAGCTTGTTTCAAATAAAATACAGTTGTTTTAAATTTGAAATTTAAACACAATAGCCTCACTTTATACACAATATTGTCACGAAACTGTATTATGAATTAAAATAAATCTTTGCGCAGCGTGTCAGATTGGCCTAGGTCTAATCGACGATTTTTTTGATGGAATGAATATTTTCATTCCCAGCATTGACATTATTGTCTAGGAAACAAAGTTTCCAATTGAATTGCCTATAGAATTTGTTTAGCTGACGTTTCGAAGCTGTTTTTGAAACGTTACGAAGTTCAGAGAGGAGGCGGAGATGGTGCAGTGATCCGAATTTCCGAGAGGTGGAAGTAAAACCACTTTATACTTATCAGGATGAGGTAAGAAAAAGGTCGAGGGTATTATTTTGGTGCCCTTAAATACATGAAATATGTGATGGTTCATTCACTAATTGAGCGAAGTGGTTGTGCGCGGCAAATAACACAATATATTGGCCTTCCGGAGTTGTATGCCTTGAATGACGAAGCCAAGATGAGTTGTGAACATTGAAATCACCAGCAACTACAATTTCACTGTTCGGACAACTCCTAATAATCTTCAGTATGGAATCGGAAAGGGCGTCGAAGTTCCATATAGTAGCATCCTTTTCGTTTGGATTTCTGTAAAGAAACCCGAAGTGCAAATAGTGTGTTTCATTGCGAACGTACATAGCAATGCCCCGATGGAAGTTGAAAAGCGATATAAGGTGATACTCAGGTATGCATATACTGTGGATCAGTATTATCAGATACCCGCGTTTCATATAAGGCGAAAACATCTGGCAGATGGAGACAAACATGAGCTCTCAACCCGCGTATTTTGCAAAAGTCGATGCGAAAGCGACCTGCCAGTACGACACAAGAAGAGGTTTAAATCATTGTATATTTCATATGACATAGAGTTCCTATAATTGATAATAATTAATGAAACCTTCGTCATCAAACAGTTCCACAACAATCAATATAACAACACCAATATCACAAGAAATTAGTGGTCAGAGGATAGGGAAAAGGTTTCACAATAACGCAAATTAAAAAACAGTCTATTGTGTCAACACTATTAACAAGTGCCAACACAGTTGGAAATGATGATTTGTTCCAAGGATGATAAACTAAAGATTACGTCGTCAGGCGAACATAATTAAAACTTTATGCGCATATAGGACCTCTGACGTCACACAATCTTGTGTGTTCCTATTGGTTAATAATTTTCAACTATAAATGTAACAGTGGGACAATTTATTATTTTTATTTAAAGATTAATAGATAGTAACCATTCCCGTCATAAATTTACTTATTTATTGCATTTGTTTGTAAAAAAAATATTTAACAATATTTTAAATACTAAAAAGCAAAAGAACTATATTTGTAAATAGCACAATGTAATTTTTTTTTTGAATTTTTTTTGTAAAAAAAATATTTAATAATATTTTAAGTACTAGAAAGCAAAAAAACTATATTTGTAAATAGCACAATGTAATTTTTTTTTAAATTTTCATTCGTTTTTTTAATATTGATTACATTTGTCCACTGTTCACTCCATGTTTATGTTTTTTCCTCAAAATTTTGTTTTTGTTTTTCTAAGTTCTGGATCATTTTTGCTGCACTTCACTACACTTATTTATTATTTTATATTTTTCAATTCTATATTTTTGTAAATTTAAAGCCAAATTCTTTATATTTTTCAAGAACTGATGTAATATTTTTATCTTTAATCTTATAATATACATTAAAGTTTTTCAAGAAATTGTAATTTCTACACATAAAAAATATTTGGAAACCTTCAAAAGGAAACAACTACATCATCTAACGGTAAATCATGCGCAAGTCATAATCTTTTATTTATCATTCTTGATTTGTTCAACTGTGGCTATTGTTGATATAGAAGGGTAAATATAAGTTTGTCATTCCGTTTGTAATTTCTATAATATAATTTTTCGACCCTATAAAGTATATATATTCTGGATCCTTATAGATAGCGGAGTCGATTAAGCCATGTCCGTCAGTCTGTTGAAATCACTTTTTAGAGGACCCCAGATATCGGCGAGATCCGAATCTTCAATAATTCTATTCGAGAAGATCGCTATTTAAAATCAGCAAAATCGGTCGGTAAATAACGGAGATATGAGCAAAAATCCGAGACAACCTCTGAAAATTTCATCAAAAATGTCATATTTTTCATGTGTTGTTAAAAAAGCAACAACAGCACTGTATATTAGAAAAATATGAACACGTGTGTGTGTAGATGTATTTGGTTTTATTCAGCTGTGTATTTTTTTGTATGTTTGGATGCCGTTGGCGTCATTGCGTTGTTATTTTTGTTTTTGTTTTTCCGTGTTTTTCGTTATGTATGTTTAGATGTCTGTTGGTTTAAATGCCTTGTGTATTTTGTGTTTTATTTCGTTTAGCGTTGTTGTTGTTCTTTTTGTTTAGCTTTTGATGTAATAATAATGTAGTCGGGAAAAAAATTTAAAATGTATAAAAGATGTTTAAAATACACTATGGTAAAGGGTATATAAGATTCGGCACAGCCAAATAGCAGTCTTACTTGTTTTATTTTAAGTTTCTCTTTCTGTTTTATTTGAGAATATTGTTATTGTTGCATTTTTTATGTTATTGTTTTGTTGTTGTACGATGAAGAGCTTTTTCACCGGCACGTTCTTTGAATTGTTGTCTATAGATTGCTGAAATGTTCGATGGGCAAAAGAAAACGACCGTGGTGCCGAGACAAGTAAAGAGAGCGATGATGTTTGATTGAATTCAACTGTGACAATGACTTCTTTTTTTAAATTATTTTTTAAGCCTAACAATTGATCATGTAAATAAGGGCTACACTGTTGTTGTAAGTGAGAAACAAAAAAAATTTACAACCGAGTATTTCCCTAAGGGTTTGTAGGCCTTCTTCAAACGAGGTGGATGCAACAATGATTTCATCTACATAACTAACAACCTTTTCCTTCAGGGGATCTATTAGATTCATCATCATCCTCTCATCATTCTTGAGCTCGAACGATTACTATTAAGCTAGAAGTGATCATTATGGGTAACAAAGACCGTAAACTAATTCTCCTCAATCTCTATTTGGTAATATCCTGACATCATATCAAGGGTAGTAAAATACTTCTTACCTAAGAGAGTTGACAACACACCATCTAGAGTAGGCATCTGTCAAGGAAGTTTTTCGGTTATCCGCTCATAACCGGTCTTCACCATTAGATTTTGGGGTCAGCACAATTGGTGATGAATACAATGATGATGATTGGCGGGTTATATTCAGTTCCAATAATTCAATAACGATAAGTTCAACCACCTATTGTTTAGGAATTGCTATTGCGTATAGTTTTCTTTCTATGAGTTTTGAGCTACATTTCCCAATCTTATTTAATTTATCAGCAAAACAATCGGAATATTTATTCACCATTTCAATTAGCTCCATCTTTTCGTTGGCCGGATACACCAGGCTATTCCCGTTCTCAATCATCGCGCCATTAGATTAAATGTTCAAACCGATTATCATCTCACATTTAGTTGTATTACCGACAACAACAAACAATTCCGCCATAAGACATTGGTCATCTACTATCACCTTGATATTCAATCTTTTCGAACACATATGTATATCGCCCTGCAATATTCTTACACATTGTACCTTTTTCACAATTCAGATCAGTTTCATATACGTATTGAAATTATGACCCTTGCAACGACAACCACACTTTGTATAGATCTCAACAAATCCGAACATATCACAAATGACATTGCAATGACAATTTTCGTCCTCCACACCATTCACTACATCGTCCAGTTGACTCCGACGACCGATTGCCAACATATTATAATAATATTCCAATAGTTGTTCACCCTTCTTTTGTTGTACTTCATCATTTGAATATGAATATCGGCACTATTTATGACACACGGAAAATCGTCTATAAACGCGATCACAAAATCTTGCCAGTTGCTAAATATTGGTTGGGAGTCTATCCACAGTTTTGCGGCGGCCATTAATTTAGCACGAATTACAAATAATACCAAATTATCCTCCACTTATATGCATCTTTTATCTCTTCAACTGTTTCGTTGAATTGAACTGACGTCACTTTTAGGATCAAACGTTGGTAAAACGAACACTGCAACGAATTTTAAAACCGACTGGAGATGCATTCTCTTTAGTTGTTTGATAACATTCCCTGCCAGTAAATTTGAGTTTAATTTTGGATACATGGACTAAATAGTCACTATAATTCATGTTTCTCAATTTTATGTTTCTCAGTGCTAAGTTAAAAAAATTACAAAAACAAAATACATTACTTTCTAATTTTGATCATAATTTTAAATTTAAGTTCGTTTTAATATACCACAAGTAAAATTAAATGATAATAAGTAGATAGAATAAATATTTCAAAAACTAATACTTTTTAATACACTTAGAAGATAGTTTAATGCAGAATCATTCTTGCTCTCAAAATTCAGAAGGAAAAGTGTTTGTACATTTCAGTAAATATATTTTATTGTGATCAGTTGTGTGATACATTGTGAAATTTAGATTTTGTAATAAATTATGTTAATATAAAATTTAATATTATTAAAACATAGTTTAAAATATAATAAACATCAGTGGGAGATTAGTAAGTGCAAAACAATATAATAAGGTAGAAATAAAAAATATTATAAAGTCGCTTCCATAACATAAAAGAGTATAAAATCATAACACTTTCCAGTTCCTCTATAGTTATGGCAAAACAGGAAATTTACTACTTTTACGCACTTTTATGTTACAAAAAAATGACTTGAAACTAAATGGACACATCAAGTAAGTATTAAACAGGCGGAACAGTTTCTTCCGAACGGGGTCAACTTTCATTCACACAGATTATATCAAATTAGATTGTTTTAAACTTTAAGCTGTAACGTTATGGTTACAATTTAGATAGAAATGGTTGGCAGGGTTCAACAAAGTAGATTGATGTCGCTTTGTTTTAGTATTTTCTCGCTACTACAATAACAGCTTCTCTTTCTGTGCTTGGCTGATTTACAGTTGTGATTAAACTTTTTTGTGCAGATATAAACATATCTACACTTGAACAAACAGTAGGTGACGTCATGACAGTGTTATAAGTCGATAACAAATGTGATTGTTGCAATAATGACATGTCATGACAATACATAACACAGAAAAAAATCAATAAGTTTTTTTCAATAAAGACGGTAATCAGTATTAAAATTTAATTTTAGTATTTATATGATAATTTTTTTATTCAATATATTCTTTTACAAAAATGTATATATTTTAATTAATAAAGACTTTAATAGCTATTAAAATTTAATTTAAATAAAATTCAATTATTATAAAGAAAGACACATTCATTTTTTTAAATTTACTAAATTTTCGTTTTTCGCTTTGACATTTTTACCATTTTTATATCTGAATATACATAAAATCATAAAAAGCAATGATCAGAAGAGATTTATTTTAGTAACAGTTTAAATTATTAATACTAAATACTTACCCGCATTATCGCAATGTCTGGTTTTATTTTATCTTAAGGTTAAATTGGCAGTTTTTATACAAATAAATGTTAAAATCGGCAAAATAACTATCGGTTGAACGATAACCAGAAGTGGAGTCAACGGGGCTTAATCTGGAAAAATTTTAAAAAAATTTATATCAAACACAAGCAAGAATCAATCGGAGAAGGTCTGAAGATATATTTGAAGATATATTTTTAAATATTTTTAAAAAATTTTTTGTTAACAAATAAGATTTTGAAAATTCTGGGAAACAAATATTAATTAAAAAATAAATAATATAAGTGAAATATTTAACAATTCCATAATTACTAACATTTATATCACCAAAATTTGAAAAACGCAACATTTGTTCTTTTCATTACAAAAAAATGTCGACTAAGAAACATATAAGTACAGTTCAAGTGAAAAATATAAGAGATATATTTAATTTTCTCCTCATAAACTCAGATCCCATAATAACACGTCATAGAAAAAATCCAAAAAAAATATTAACGTGCTTCCACAGGAGGCAATGGTTTTTCGTGCAATCTGGCGATACATCAACTTCAGATGAAAGCGATATAGATAGTGATTCTGAAAATTATGATTTTATATTTAAAAAAAAATATATTTTTTTAATTTTCATAAAGTGATAATATCTTTCCTTAATATCACATACTTATAATGCAATTTGAATGAACTATTAAAAATATTTGAAATAATTAATAAACTATTTTTCTTATATAAAATAATTAAAAAAAATATATTTCACTATTTTTCACTTTATTTTGTTCGGTGGGTTATGATATTTTTATATATTTAAAATCTAGAGAAAATTATCTTTTCAATGATACTTAATCACTTATATCAAAAACCGGTGGTTGATTTATCGCCGTGTTTAATATGTCTTTGTCTATGTGCATACTGAAGAAAAGTTGGACAAAAAAATTACAAAATTAAAAATTTTAAATCAGTTAACAACAAAATACACCCTGTAACAATTTTTAAAAAATGATTTCACACATGGAAAAGTTGATATGCATGTAATAATGGATTCCACTTATAGCAATTCTGCCAACCCCATTTTTTATGATCAGCTCTTATGTCCTTATAAAAGAACTTCAATGTTTAAAGGACTTACAATTTCAATCGAATATTTAAAATATTTATATGCATTATATAATTCTAATATTGGTATCAAATGTAAGCTGGGAATCTTTACATTCTACCTTTATTCTTTATTTGACTCACTTAGAGAAAAAAAAAAAAACGAAAAAGAAATTAAATTTAATAAGGTCTCAAAAACTTTTAACTACTTTTTTGTAACAAGTTTTCTTTAAGATTTCCGTTTTTAATCCTGATGAATTGAAATAAATCGTAAAATTTTGAAGCAAAGATTCTCAGCTTCATTTCATATTAATATTAATACCAACTTTTTTATGTAAATTTGGAATTCCATCTTTTGAAATAGTATGTCTTTTAAAGTTAAAAGTCCTTTTAAATTAGCATAAAAGCTGATGATGAAAAACTAAGTACACAGAATTAATACTAATGGGTATTACATGGCTGACCATATAAGACCCTACACCTGTTAAAAAAGTAAAATGTGATTTAGTTTTCATTATAAAGCATTTAAGTTGAATTGTACATTGCATCAAATGTACTTCAGCCATTTATTGCTGAGGACGTTTAAGTCAAATTTTGAAGGGTGCTTTTTATAGGGGCTATGGTCAAATGAAGCCCTATTTTATAGAGTTAATGAGGGTCGTCAAGGCTAGTATAGAACTAGGTTTTGCAGCTTTTTTGACATACGAGTATATTAAACATATTTATGAACTTAAAATCCCTATTTGGCGGGTTCAGTTGTATGGGGGCTAGGTGAAATAATTGATCGATGTTAACCATTTAGGCTTCGTCCCTGGAACAATAGATGATCATGTAAAAAATTTCATTGAATTATCTTAAAAATTGCTATAGTTTAACTATAAGGTTTACATGGACGGAGATAGCTAAATCGTAGAAATGTAACCATTTACAAAAGGAAATAAAATATTTAGGTCACGTAGTCCATGAAGGTGGAATCATTACCGATCCTGAGAAGATTGCCGCTATCCAAGAACTCCAACCCCTAAGACATGTGCGAAGATTTTTGCAATAGCTTCGTGGTATAGAAGATTCGTCCCCGAATTTTCACAGATTGTACATCCTCTGACCTTGTTACTGAAGAGAGGTAAGCATTTTCGTTGGAACCAAGAGCAAAAGGAAGCATTCGAGCGTTTGAAGAAAAACAGAAGCCCCAGTTTGGGCTTGCCCCGATTTCTCGAGGAAATTTACTCTTCAGACTGATGCGTGTGACTACCGCTTAGGAGCTGTTCAGACCCAAGAGAGGGTGAAGTCTTTACGATTTATATCAGAAACTTTGAAATGTCGACAGAATAAATCCAACCAACCGAGAATACCTCAAAGAAATTGGTGTTTATCACCAGTTGACTGCCCCGTATACACCCCAAGAGAATCTCACAGAACGTGTCAATCGCACCGTAAAGACCATTATTTCACAGTACACAGTTATACGATGAATTAACTTCAGGAACGGGAACATCAGCTCGAAACCTACAAGAAAAAGCTGAAATGCTGAGGCACATATTCAGGTATATAATGAAATCATAAAGTAGGAAACTGGTATGGGTTAAAGAATACCATTTGTCCAATGCTGCAGTCGAAGTTTACAGGCCCGTACCGCATTCACCGATTAACATCGCCCGTAATTGTTGAAATGCGTAAACACGGCGAAATGAGCTCCCGAACGGCTCAGGTGAGTGAATTAAAAGTTAATATTGTGTAAAAGTGAATTATGAAGTGAATCATAAACGGTCAGGAAATTGAAATTTAATGAAATATGTATATTGTTTATTTAGGGGTTAGAGGGAGATGGGTACTTACGCGGGAATTAGAGGAAGGGTAAATAAGAAAAGCTTGTTCTAGGGTAACTGTTTTATATTAATAAATCTGTGATACACTTATCTATCACTTATATAATAGACTTTTTATATTTGTTGTAAATACTTTAGCAAATTTTACTTTACTTTTATAAAAATAATTAATATAGTTTTACTATGTTTTTATGTTTTAAAATTTTCTATGAAAATAAAATATTTTTTCACTTCGTATTGAGATACCAAATAGAAATATTGCCTTTCTCTTTTCAATAGGTTATGGGCCTTACTCATCATTGATTTTTTGATTGTGCAATTCGGTTTTCTTAGAATTATACGTGAGTGATAATTTGTTAAAAATGGCAAGCGCGAACGCAATTATGCAATTGGAAAAATTGGTTGGATCCGAAAATTGGTCCACGTGGTGTTTTGCGTTGAAGGCTCAGTTCGAGTTGGAGAACTTGTGGTGCTGTATTGAAGGTACGTGCGAAGATGCTGTGAAGGAAACACAAGCAAGATGCCGTATCATTCTGGCAATTCACAAGTATTTGTATGGAATGTAATTCTGTTGCACATTAAGTTTCAGAAGTAGTGTCAACCACACAGAAGCTAAATGGTATTGGGTTTGGAGTATCTGATGAATGGATAGCGTCAATTTTGTTGAAAGGTTTACCAGCGGAATATAATCCCATGATTATGAGCATGGAGAGTTCGGGTAAGGTGTTAACAGCAGATGCTGTCAAGTCAAAATTATTACAAGATGTCAAGTTGAAACTCAAATGCCAAATTCAGCCCTAACTAGCAAAAAAGCCAACAAAAAGAAGGATGTAAAAAACATCAAGTGCTATAATTGTAATAAATATGGCCACTATGCAACAAAATGTCCAAATAAAGGATCTGATCTGGATCTGGAAAGAAGAATCAGTCTTTAGCGGTGCATCCGTACATATGGTCCAGTCTAAAGAATATTTAAAAAATATACAAGCATATAATGGTGAAGTACTTATTGCTAATGACAAAACATTAAAAGCAGTTGGTAAAGGAACGGTTGTAATCGATGTTTCAATTCCTGGTGGAAGCCCGAAGGTTACAATCAAAGATGTTTTGTATGTGCCAGAGCTTGGATCTAATTTATTATCAATAAGCGAAATTATAAGACGAAATAAAAGAGTAGTTTTTGATAAAACTGGTTTTAAAGTCCTAGATGAGCAAAATAAATTGGTGGCTTCTGGAAAATTGGTCGATGGTATGTATAAGTTATGCACACCTACTAATCAACGTGTTTATTTGGCTAGTGAATCATCAAATTTCGAAACGTGGCATAGACGTTTAGGTCATGTGAATCAACAGTCTATGGAAAAGATGAAATCTGATGGTATGTTAAAATACGATGGTCCTGTTACCCTAAATTGTATGGCATGTGCTCAAGGAAAGCATGCAAAATCCAAATTCCCCAAAGAAGGTTCAAGAGCTAGTGAGATTTTGGAAATAGTTCACACGGATTTGTGCGGCCTATGGAGGTCAAATCAAATGCTGGAAGTTTATATATGCTGACGTTTACTGATGACTTTAGTCGAAAAGTATTCACATATTTTTTGAAAAATAAAAGTTTGGTGTTTGAAACATTTGTCAATTTCAAAACCTTCGCCGAAAAGCAAACCGGAAAGAAGCTAAAATGTCTTCGTTTAGATAATGACGGCGAATTTGTTAATCAAAAGATGTAGGATTTTCTTAAAAAGTGTGGAATTAAGCATCAGAAAAGTGTGGCTTATAATCCGCAGCAAAATGGTCTCGCAGAGCGGATGAATAGATCATTAATTGAAAAAACCTGTTGTATGTTATATGAAGCCAAACTTCCGAAAAGTTTTTGGGCAGAAGCGGCATCCACAGCTAGTTATTTGATAAATCGTATTCCACATCGTATTCTTCAAAAATGTCCAGATGAAATATGGTATGGAAGAAAGCCAGGTGTTGGTCACTTACGAGTTTTCGGCTGTAATGCTATGATGCATATACCTCATCAGAAAAGGAGAAAGCTTGATGCAAAATCTAAGAAGATGATATTCATTGGTTATTGCAATGAATCGAAGGGATATCGCTTATTTGATCCAGTTAATAAGTCCGTCACTATAAGTCGTGATGTCATATTTTTTGAAGAAGAATTCATGTCATTGAATAAAGAAAAGTCGATTGATGAATATTGGTTCTCAATTCCTCCTCCTCATTTAGAGCAAAATATTGTTGATGAAACTCCTGATTTAGAGCAAAATCACATTGAAGAAATTTCAGACAATACAGGTAACATTGTCGATAACGATTCATTATTATTCTCTTCGTTTACAGATGATAACAATGAAGTGGGGGAAGTAATCGACAACGAAAATGCTTCAAATTCAAGTACACTAAATGAAGCAGTTGAGCCTGAAATCGTAGTTGCAGTTCCTAGACGAAGTGAACGTTTAGCGGCAAAAGCTCAAAAAGGTCTTATAGTATCATGTGGTATTGCAGAAGATCCGTTAACCTACGAAGAAGCTTTGAATAGTCCAAATAGAGAAAAATGGTTGAAAGCAATTAAGAGTGAAGTCAATTCATTGGAAACCAACAACACTTGGACAGAAGTCAGTAGTTCTAGTTGCCAAAAGCAATAAAAACCAGGTGGGTTTTTAAGATTAAGGACGAGCCAGATGGATCTAAAAGGTATAAAGCCCGTTTGGTTGTAAAGGGGTACACTCAGAAAAAAGGCATCGATTACGAAGAAACATATTCTCCAGTGATTCGTTATACATCTTTAAGAATGTTGATGGCTTTAGCAGTAAAATATAAACTTGAAATAGAACAAATGGATGCTGTAACGGCGTTTTTGCAAGGAGAATTGAGTGAAGATATATTTATCCATCAGCCAGAAGGTGTAAAATGTGCAAATCCAAACTCAGTCCTTAAACTTAACAAGGCTTTATACGGTTTAAAGCAGGCAAGTTTAGTATGGAATAGCAAATTAGATAAAGTTTTACTCAAGATTGGATTTAAGAAATCTAAAATTGATCCATGTGTGTATTATCATATTGAAAATACAAATCGAACATATCTGGCAATTTATGTTGACGACATGTTGTTATTAAGTAATGATTCAACATTTCGTGAAGCCATAAAACTGAAGCTGTGTCAAGAACTACACATAAAGTTTCTTGGAAAAGCTAAAAAGTGTTTTAATATCAGAATTACCAAAGAAAAGAACGTGATATATTTGGATCAAGAAAGTTATATTGATCAAATACTGGAAAAGTTTAACATGTCTGACTGTTTCGATATTTGAAAGGAACAAAACACTCTAAACTTTGCTACAGACAGGATGGTAATAATGAGCTAATAGCATATTCAGATGCTGATTGGGCCAATGACGTTGATGTGAGAAAATCAATTACTGGCTATGCTGTTATTCTCCAATCCGGTGCCATCTCATGGAGCAGCAAGAAACAACAGACAGTAGTCTTGTCTTCAACCGAGGCGGAATATATGGCAATGTCTGCAGTAACCCAAGAAGTAGTCTGTTTAAGAGAACTTTTTTATGAAGTCGTGCCAGACATTCCAAACAAACCAACTCCTATTTTATGTGACAACAGAAGTGCAATAGCTTTGTCATCCAATAATGTTTATCGAGCCCGTTCGAAACATATTGATCATTTTTTGAGAGAGAATAAGAATGCCAAACAAGTAGAATATTTCCCTATTAAGACTGATGAGATGATAGCAGATTCTTTGACTAAAGCTACAACTGCACCAAAACATAACTTTTGTTTTCAGAAACTGGGTTTAATTATTATAAAGTAAATTTGAGTGGGGGTGTTGTAAATACTTTAGCAAATTTTACTTTACTTTTATAAAAATAATTAATCTAGTTTTACTATGTTTTTATGTTTTAAAATTTTCTATGAAAATAAAATATTTTTTCACTTCGTATTGAGATACCAAATAGAGATATTGCCTTTCACTTTTCAATAATATTAAGGGTTTGTGCATTAAGACGAGTATTAGGTTTAACTCAGGTTTTATTTATTTGTTTAAGGGTAATTGTTTTATATTAATAAATCTGTGATACACTTATCTGTATTTTTTTTTAATTAATATTTAAGTTATACTATTTTACTTTTAGGTTTAGGGTTTTAATACTAGGTTTAAGTTTTACCAATAGATTGTTTGGCTGTTTTCTCACACTTGTTCTTCACACGACTAGTTGTTAAGAAATAAAAAAAGTAAAATGAAAAAGGGTAAGAGCTGCAGTTGACATTTATGCAGAAATGAAGATGGCTGCAGTTAGGTGTGGGTATTGAATGGCAGCAGGGATGGGAATGTTCCATTGTTCACTAGTGAGAATATCCTCCCGGGTCTGGCAACTTGTGAAGAGAAAAGGACAATTATTTTTATTTATTCAATAAGAAAGGGTAGTAGGGTAAACTATGCATGTAAAATACTTCATTGTGTGTGGGTTTGTTGGGTAGAGGATCCCATGACCAGCCAGCCAAGGGTGGAGTCATGTGCAATTAGAGATCCTCCATCAATGTAAATCACATTGGGTTGGAGGATTGTGGTATAAAGGTCTCCACCAATCTGGATTGAGACCGGTTTATTTAAATAAAATTCACGGTCGGCTTAAGATATTCGACAGACCTTATTTGCAGTACATGGCATTCGTCAATGGCATTTGGGTACGGAGTTTTCGGCAAATCCTTCACAACCTCCATACAGACTTCATATCTAACGTTTGATGTTTGATTTGGACCTATCAGCACCATGACGAAAACCTCGTTATCTATTTTGAAACTAACACGGATGCAATTCGGGACTTTGTTAGGCTGGGGTTTAATATGGCCCTTGCTATCCGGATTCCGCTTTCCATGATCATTTGGACAACCACAGTGGGAATGAAAGTTTTCCTCATGGATGTGATTATTGGTGTTGTTTTGGTTGTAGTTGCAAGAAAATGACGTGGAGCTGGTATGGGTTGAGTTCTTGGGGCTTGGGTTGGTGGTGGTGGCGAACGTTCTTGCTTTAGATTCTTTTAAATCCTATTAGGACCATGTAATATTGAGTGGTGAATACCACCACATCGTTGGCAACGAGCCTTACTCGTGCAACCGCCAATGAGATGGTTCCTCGCCGAGCAATTGACGCAGTAGTGTAGGCTGACCGAAATTTTATATTTTTGAGCCAAATGAAAAATGGAAATTAAATATTATGAATGAGTTAGTGTGTTAGAGTGAAGGATTAAACGATTCACAATAAATTTGGGTTAGTTAGGGTGGTTAGTTGAGATAGTTAGTGATGATATTGTTATTTTGGGTTAGGGTTTGAGTAAAAGTATTAGACTAATTAGTTGGTAAAACAACAATTTTAATAATTGGTCGGGTTATGGTTCCAGTTAAAGATTGTAAATCAACTACTCAACTACTTTTGCCATCTGTTTGCAAAAGTGTCCAGAGGTTAATGAGTTGGGATCCTGTGGATTTTCACTGGACGGGTTCAAAGGTCTTGAGTTTAGGCATGCTTCTACGTCAAATTCTGAAAAATGTTGGTAGATATAACGGAACCGAGTAAATGGCGACAGGGCATCCCCGCCTCGAAAAAAATCGAGCGAAGGCTGTCATCAAGGCTTGGGTAGACAAATCAGATGTGTCTCCAAGTGCATGGCGTTTGTTGCAAAAGAAACAAAAAAAAAAAAACAAACGTAACCTTTCGTTATTTTACAAGTTCTGCCACTGTATGGTTTGACGTCAAATGGTCATGCAAAATCAACTCCATCATTTGTAAAGGCTTTATCAATTTGGGTTCTATACGGTGGCAACGCCGCCATATATTCCTATATCTTATGCAGGGTGAGCATTTGATAACAACACTACTAATCAGATTCTTAAGTTTGGGAATCCAATATCCTGATCGAATTATTCTCAACATAAGGTGATTTCCACCATGCAGGGTTACCAGATGGACGTATTGTACTAGTAGTTTAGCAAATGTACTTTTGTAGGGTACAAGTATGGGGTGTCTTTCGGAATAGGACAAACTGTTGGAATTTGGTAGTCGACTAAGGCGCGCATTATCTTTGCAGAATCTAAAAATGGCATTAGGATAAGCAGGTTACCTTTGTTGGGTATAGGGTATTTTTTCTTCAAACAGTTATATTCGTTGTTGAAGTTTTCTGTCTGACAAAGAATAATAAGTCTATCACTGGTAGATTTGATCTCTGACGCATCAAGTTCAATACTTGGGTGGGTAGTTAATAAACATAGTCTATCATTGACTAGTAGAGGGTTATTTCGATCAATAATAACTCTATCATTTCGAATTGTATTTCTACGGGTGTAGGATGCGCGATCACAAAATCGATAGACACATGTCATTACTCTTAGAGTTTTTGACAATTTCGAAAATCTTTATAATAAACTGGGTTTTCAGTATTCGTATTAACCAAGGAAGGGTGGGTATTAACGGTCGTAGTAAACGACTGATTAACTTTAGCTTCAGCTTGAGTTATAATTGGTCTTAGCGAAGAGTAGGGTTACGGAATTAGGTCCGTGTACGGTTTTTACTCGTGCATATAGACATGCATGAAACTCAATTTTTGCTGAAGGTGAAAAGTTAATCCATCTTGGAACACGAATTCGATTGATTAATCGTAGAACTGCAAAAAACTTTTGCCATTTTATAAGGGTGAGTGGGTTAAGACATTCATCCTAAGGTTTATTATCTTGCCAAATTTGCTGCATAATAATCTTGGCAGATATAACAATTGGCGCTAACCAACCAGCTGGGTCAAAAAGACGTGCAATGTCCGATAACATCGAGTAGATGTTCCGCGGGTAAATTTTGTAATAATTCCTTTGTATTGGAAATCCACTTTCTCAAAGGAAAACCAACAGAGTCAAGAGTCGTGATCAATTGAGTTTGAGCTTTTTTAGCTTCTTCAATTGTGTGACCTCCGGCTATGACATTGTAAATATACATGTTGTTTCGAAACTATAGGGTGGGTATTTAGAATGTCCTCGGCTAATTTGTGTAGGGTTCTAATAGCCAAATATGGTGCACAGTTAACACCAAATGTAAATGTCTGCAGTTCATAATCTTGAATGGGTTCGTTGACGCTTTTACGGAATAATATTCATTGGAAGGGTGTGTAGGTAGGGTTTAGCATAATTTGCCGATACATTTTTGTAATTTCGGAATTATAAACTATCTTGTAAAAGCGCCATTTTAAGATAAGTACAACTAAATCTTGTTGTAGGGTAGGACCAGTGTGTAGGGTATCATTAAGACTGTTGGTGTTCGAGGTTTTACTTGATGCATTAAATACAACTCGAACTTTTGTCGTAACACGATCAAGTTTAACAACAGTGTGATGGGGTAAATAATAATGGCTGTTTGAAGGCGTGTTTGGGTTGTATTTAATTGGTTTCATATGACCTAAATCGATATACTCTTGTAGCACGTTATCATATTCCATTTTAAGCTCTTTATAAAGCTTGACTGAACTGAAGTAAGAAACTAAGGGTTGGGTATTTTTCGAATCCTGAACGGGTCCTGTTAAAATGCAGCCAAACTCAGTCTCTTGAGCTATAAGGGTATTGAGTAAGTCCTTTTGACTCCAGATTTTAAAATCTGTGGGTAAAAATCGCTGACAATAATAAAGTCGATAGGTCGACTTTCGTAGAATTTTTGGTCGGCTAATTGAATATTTTCCAAGTCTTGTATTAGGTTGGTGTTTAAATTTTGGGTGGGTAAGTTTTTGGTTAATGTTTTAACAACAATTGCTTGGATATTCAATCTAAAATCGATTTGACTAATTTATTAGAATGAATGAGCAGAAACTATCTCGTTTAATCCTGATATTCCAGCAACTATGGGTGTAGAGGGTAATTTTAGCTTCCTTCTCAGTTTATCTGTAATAAACGAGAAGTCTGTAGCTGGGTCAATAAGCGCTCTAGCTGGAAATAATTCACCTTGAATTTCATCACTCAGAACTGCAGTTCCTAATAACTTCGTTCTGTCATCAATGGGTATGGGTTTGCTCGATTGGGTGTGAGTTGAGAAAGACTGTACTGCGTTGTGCCATGTTGACGGCTGAGTATTTTCAACTTGTGAGCTAGGGTCAGAATTGGGCTTGTGTAAAAGTGAATTATGTTTATCGCCGCATCTACACTTAAATGTGGTATAACAATCATTTATTTCACAAAGTTTGCAAATAGACCCGTAGGGTTTAGTTTGGGTGTTTTGTGTATTTGGTTTCTTTTGTGCATTTGCATTCTTTTCGATATTTTAGATATTTGAATTCTTGTAGAAGCACTACACATGGTGCTTACTGTGGGTAAGTTAAAAAGGGTTTTTAATTGTGTATTGATTTGCATTCGCCTATTTTCAAATTGAGAGACGAGTTGGGCCCACGCAATGAGAAAGCCATCATTAGTTAGGGGTGCTTTGTCAAGGATTTCTTTAGCGTCGCCACTTGTCTTTTGCTTAAGATAGAAGAGTTTTTCAACTCCACTCAAGCGTGTATTGTTACCATAAATGGCAACAAAAAAGATCCCGGAAAGAAGCCCATTGAAGGCTACAGAACTGCTGGGTTGTGGGGGTTTGGGTAATGATGGTCGGGGTTCGTTTGCTTTCGTGATCTCCTGAATCGATTCGTCGAGCGAGATCAAGCCTGACCTATAAAAACCTTTAGCAGATCTAACTTGTCTAACGACTTCACTTAAATTTATGGCTTCAGCCTTCTTAGGGTCAAGAATTTCGGCGGATTCTCTAACTTGGGTGAATTTATGGTAAATTTTAGCCCATAATTCACTTAATTCCCGGTTTTGGAATTTAAGAGCGGATAGATATTAGAAATTTTCCGGGGTAGCGCGATAATCTTCATCAAACGATTTTAAATCTGTTTGGATGTATCTTAATAAATCGGCGACAACAGATTCTAAAGTAGACATATCGGGTAATTTAATTAAAAAAATCTAACAGCAAACATAAATTTCCGACAGGGTATTTTATGTGTATGGGTATGCTACACAATTCGGGTGGTAATATTAGCTTAATCAAGCAATGTATAAAATTATTTCCAAAAGAAGCTTTTAATAGGGTGGGTGAGTGAATAGGTATAAAATTGGAAAATATTTTTATTTTATATTGCCTAATAAAAATGCCAATTTATTACAAACAAGTATGAATTTATAGTCGGACATTGCCGACCATATGATACCCTACACCAGTCAGTATGTTAAAATGGTGGATTTTTTTTAAATAAAGTCATTTATGTAGATTTTAATAGTAACTATAAGTTAATTTCGGGTGTTACAAACTTCAGCACAAACGCATAATACCCTCCCCACTATAGTGGTGTAGGGTATAAAAATGGATATTAAAATTTTATTTAATAAGATGTAAAAACTCTTATCTTGTTTGCTGGGGGTAGGATACAAACCTTCACAAGAAAATTAAACAAAAAATCTTTGGCGTTGTCAATTCTTTTTTATACCTTCTTCCCGCTATGATGTGTGTAGATCTTGTGTGTAGTGTTGCTGGTGTAATATGTAAGCTGGGTCTGGTATGTATGTTTAAGCGTGTGCATATGTTTTGTGTGTGTTTTATTATACCCACCATCAAAAAAGATTGGGGGTATATTGATTTTGTCATTCCGTGTGTAACACACCGAAATATTGCTCTAAGACCCCATAAAGTATATATATTCTGGGACCTCGTAAGATTCTAAGACGATCTAGCTATGTCCGTCCGTCTGTCTGTTGTTGGCACGATAACGTCCACAAAATAAGAGATATTGAGATGAAATTTTCCCAAAATATATTTTATTGATCAGAAATGTTTGGTATTGAAAATAGGCAAAATCGGTCAACGATTTCACATAGCACCCATAGAAATATACCCCCGGAATGTTGTATAAATAGCTTCAAATATGCACAAATTCGTTGTTTATGAACCAAATACCCCAAAATTTCGCAAAGGTCAGTTTTTTTGACGTCTGCAAAATAATTCTGCATTATGGCGGACATAGGATCATAATTGGCCCTACCCCCCATAAAATGTCCCCTTTAGAAAATGACTAAAAAGCTGATTACTAGTTTAAAAATGGGAGTAGCGGTGAAACTCAGCACACATAAGTTTCATGCGAGCCAATATCTCTCCACCAAATTTTATGTATATCGGTCCATAATTGACCCTACCCCCATATAAGGTCCCCTCCATAAAATTACTTTAACGCTCATTACTGGCTTAAAAATACGACTAAAGCAAGGAAATTTAGCAGAAGTATGATTTATTCAAGCCAAAACCTCTCTACTAAATTTTAGGTCCCCATATAAGGTCCGCTTCAGAAAATGACTTTAACGCTCATTACTGGCTTAAACAAACGAGTATAGCGATGAAATTGTATATAAGTAAGTATCTTACTAGCCAAAAAATCGTTATGAAATTTTATGTAGATCGGTCTATAATTGACTCTACCCCTTATATAAGGTTTCCTTCATAAAATTACTTTAACGCTCATTACAGGTTTCAAAATACGAGTATAGCGATGAAATTTCCAAAAATAAGTTTAATACGAGGCAATATCTCTCTACTAAATTTTATGTGGATCGGTCCATAGTTGACCCTACCCCCCATAAAAAGCCCCCCACAAAATTTCTTTAATGCTCATTACTGGTTTAAAAATAGGATTATAGCAATGAAATTACACAGAAGTAACAAGTCAAAATTTACCAAAAAAAAAGGTCCCCTCCATAAAAATACTTTAACGCTCATTACTGCCTTAAAAATACGATTATAGCGATGAAATTTCACATATGTAAGTTTTTCACAAGCCAAAATCTCTTTACCACCAACATAAGGTCCCCATCAGAAAAATACTTTAAGGCCCATTACTGGCTTAAAAATACGAGTATAGTAAAAAAATTCGACTCAATTAAGTTCCTTGCTAGTCAAAAACTCTTAACTTAATTTTATGTGAATCGAGCCTTAATTGACCTACCCCCATATAATGTCCCCATCAAAAAATTAATTACTGGGCTAAAATAAACGAGTAAAGCGATGAAATTCGATATAAACATGACTTGTACGAACCAAGTTCGTTCTACAAACTTTACGAAGATCGGTCTATAATTGATCGGTCTATAATTGACCCCCATATAAGGCCCCTTCAGAAAATGACTTTAAAGCTCAGTACTGGCTTAAAAATACTAGTAGATTTATGAAATTCGACATAAACTAGTTTTGTGTAAGCTAATATCTCTGTCACTTCCGAAATCTCTCTACCAATTTTTATGAGGATCAGTCCATAACAACACCACCCCATTTAAATTCCCCCCAGAAAATGACGCGAAAAATACGAATACCGCAATGCAATTCGACATAAAACAATTTTGATTTAAAATCTCTGTACCATTTTGTATGGCTTTATTGCTCCTTAATGGCTTTAAAATACTAGTAGATCAATGAAATTTTAAATATATAAGGAACTGACTTTTATGAGAATTGGTCCATATATGTATAAATGACACTACTCCCTAAATAAATAAGCAATAGTAAAACACCCATTAATGGACCTCATTCAAATGTTACCCTGATGTTTTCATTAATATCGATATATAATAATACAATTTTCAAAATATCAATGTTCATTTATATGGCAGTGATTTGATGGTGGGTATAAAAGATTCGGCATAGACGAATATAACGCTCTTACTTGTTTTTTGTTTATTTTTGTGTGTTAAAGTTTTTTAATATTTTCAGTGTGTGTTTTTCTTTTGTAAGTTTTGTATTATTTTCAATATGTGTAGTTGTTATTTATTTTTGTTTTAATGAATTTGTGTGTATATTTTGTATTTTTACTTTGTATATTTTTAATAATTGTGTATTAAATTAAAAATTAATTTGTGTTTGTAGTTTTTTCTTTTTTTATTTTCTATTTTATTAACAAAATTAAACTTATATTTAACAAAGGAGTGTTGGGTAGGGTAGGTGTGTATTTGTTAAATCTAAACAATATTTGTGTTTGACTGTATTTTGTTTTGATGTATGGTTTTTGTTAAATATTTTGTTTTTGTTTAATATTTTTATTTTTAATGTATAATTTTTTTTTAATTTCACTGTTTTTATGTTGCGAATTTTGATTTTTTGTGTTTTATGTTTATTTTAAATTTGTTTCAATTTTATTTGTTGTAATTTTTGTTATCGTTTATAACTTTTTGTTTATTGTTTGTAACTATTATTTTTTACACAATTTTATTTTTAATTTCGTTTATGTTATTTGTAGGGTATTTTAAAATTTTTATTTAAGGGTGGGTTTTTTATGGGTATTTTTATTACATACACTTTTAGCTTACTTTCAACACTTCACTTTTTCACTTCACACTCTTTCTTTATTTTAAGCTTACTTTTTATTTTCAGCTTTATTTTTGTGTTTTGAGTTGTGGACTGTATTATTTGTATGTATTTTAAAATTTTTATTTAAGTGTGGGTTTTATTTTTTTACATATACTTTTAGCTTACATTCAACACTTCACTTTTTCACTTCACGCACATTCTTTATTTTAGTCTTACTATTTATTTTCAGCTTTATTTTTGTGTTTTGAGTTGTGGACTGTATTATTTGTATGTAGCCGTTTCACTTTCGCAAAGGCTCGATAGGACCAATTTTTATTTAGGGGTAAGAGGGAGATGGGTAGATGGGTACTTACGCGGGAATTAGAGAAACGGTAAATAAGAAAGGCTTGGGATTTTTTGAAAACGTTATAATACTTATGTATTTATTGATCCTCAATATATAAAGTAAGTATATAGGGTAAGTATATAATACACTTTTTTTAGGGTTTGTGCATTAAGGTAAGTATTAGGTTTAACTAAGGTTTTATTTATTTGTTTTAGGGTAAGTATTTTATATTAATAAAACTGTGATAACTTATCTGTGCTATATTTATTTTTAATTAGTATTTAAGTTTTACTATTTTACTTTTAGGTTTAGGGTTTTAATACTAGGTTCAAGTTTTACCACCAGTTTTTTAGTTTTAATAATTTAAGTGCGGGTTTTTGAGATAGCAATCAAATGCGAATTTAAAATCAGATTAGTTAATCTAAAAATAAATTGATTCAGATGTTAATCCCCTTTGATGTTTTTGAGTACAAGATTAAACTTTGCAGTGTTTCCATACAAAACAACAGAAAAAAAGAAGAAGAGAATTGTAAATTTGATATGAAATTTAATGAAAACTTACATTAAAAACAAAATATATTGTGAAGCCCCCCTAATTTATACTAATTAAGAAATTAATCATTTTAATGTTTATTTTAATAAAAATTGTATTAATTTTTTGGAATCAGTTGTTTACATTTGTTAAATTTTAAACCAACTCCATTGGACGCTTAAACTAGTAAATAAAATTAAACGTTCAAAGATTATTTTTAATTTAATCCCTAATCCTTCACCTAAAGATTGGCTGTAAGTTTATTATTTATTGATTTATTTAACTTTAGAATTTGACTTGCTGTTGTAGGGTTTGTTGGTTTGATTGTTGGGTTGTTTTCACACACTTGTTCTTCACACGGCTAGTTAAGAAATTAAAAAAAGTAAAAAGAAAAAGGGTGAGGGAGCTGCAGTTGATATTTATGCAGAAATGAAGTTGGCTGCAGTTAATTGTGGGTATTTAATGGCAGGGTTCACTAGTGTGAACATATATTATGAAATATATTCGTGTGAAAAAAAAAACTTTAAAAGAAAAATACAATTAAGTTTTAAAACAATATTTCTTTAAATATGATTCACCTCATAATTAACTTTATAATTCACTTCACTGAGAAAAATGAACATGGAAAAGGAGATGGGAAAAAACGCTACAATGGGCATCATTATTTTATGGTTTGATCGAGCATAAATGCGTGGGCAGAGAGGAAACAACGCAACAGCTTAATTACAACTGGCGACAATAAATGTTCATACTTTTTGTATGGAGAACAAAATATCGTCTTGTGGTTGGCGACATTGTGGTTGAGATAGATTCTATTTTTCTTTTATTGCGATCCTCTTATTATTCTCTTATTTTTATACCCTTCACCTTAGTGAAAAGGGTAAACATATATAAGTTTGTCATTCCATTTGTAATTTTTATAATATAATTTTCCGACCCTATAAAGTATATATATTCTGGATCCTTATAGATAGCGGAGTCGATTAAGCTATGTCCGTCTGTCTGTCTGTTGAAATCAGTTTTTAGAGGACCCCAGATATCGGCGAGATCCGAATCTTCAATAATACTGTTAGACATGCGTTCGAGAAGATCGCTATTTAAAATCAGCAAAATCGGTCGGTAAATAACGGAGATATGAGCAAAAATCCGAGACAACCTCTGAAAATTTAATTAAAAAAATGTCATATTTTTTTATGCTTTGTTAAATAAGCAAAAACAACACTGTATATTGGAAAAAGATGTACACGTGTGTGTAGATGTTTTTGATTTTATTCAGCTGTGTATTTTGTTTTGTATGTTTGGATTCTGTTGGCGTCATTAAGTTGTGTATCTTGATGAATGGCCCAAAACATGCGAATTGGAGCCAACAGGTGGTAAGATATTAATGGAAATAAAGGCAAAAAATTCAAGTGCCTACTCCTTAGCATACTATGGGACCTCACTGTAACGATTGACCCTAAAGATATAAAATTGAGTCAACCAGATATTAGTAGAAAGTAAAAAACACTTCTCCAAAAGATGGGTAAAATAACTACTTTCGGAAGTTCAATAAAACGAAAATAACTTTTAAGAATCTAATCTCTAGATAACTTGGAGACAGTAAAGAGACGATTGCCTCCGCTCTAGATTACAAAAGGACATTAATGTGACGGCTTTTTTATTCTCGATTACAAAGAGTTTATTTGTGACGAAAGACCAAAAACATACGAATTACAATCATCCAGGTGGTAAGATATTAATGGAACTAAAATTTAAAAATTTCAAGTGTCTACTCTCTAGAATACTATGGGACAAATTTGTGACGATTGACCCGAAAGATATAAATTTGAGTCAACCAGATGGTGGCATATTAGTAGAAAGTAATAATCTACTAATATGATCTCTAGGTTATTTGAGGACAGTAAAGAGACGACTGTCTCCGCTCCCTCTTACAAAGAGGACACTAAAGTGACGACTTTCTTCATTCTCGATTACAAAGGGTATAATCGTGACGAATGACCCAAAACATACGAAACATAATAAATCTGGCATTTCTAAACGGCTACGTGAGCGTAGCCAAGGAGTATTCGAGTTTAAGTTTTGAAGATGAACCTCGCAGATGCCCCAGGGACGGCGCTGTGGCGGCTCAAAGTAGGGTACCTACGACATGTAAAAATTTTAAACTCGTGCCATTTTTTTGTTTTTCATCCAAATATATATTTTATATTTTCTGAAAGCGCTCGACGAGATCTTAAAAAAACATGCTTGGACATACTACTTATCTCTTATAATATTCGATAAATACAAAAAGTTTCAGATCAATATCATTTACAGATCCAAAAATATACGTTTTTTAATTTAAAAATTCAAAAAAATTTAGATTTTTGCCGTTTTTTTTGCCAAAAATGTGTCTTAACTCTTTTATTAATAAAATTTTATTTTATAGTTTTGCGTCCTTCCGAATATGACCTATTTTTTATCAAAACTTCAACTTTGGGCGACATGTTCTAAAATCTCAAAGCTGGGATCAGAAAACTGAAAGCAGTTTTGGAAACCTCAATATGTTTTCTATTTACTCCAAAAGTATTTTCCCAGCCCTGAAAGAAATGTGAACCCTATGGGCAAAAAAGTAAAAATACTATTTTTGGGGTTTTCACTCCTATTTTTGGGAATTGCGGGATGCCCTTTGACCTTTTTAATTTTTTTTTTTGCATTTTCTAATTTGAAATGACAAATTTAACAAGCGTTGAAAATTTCATTGAGTTTGTTCATAAATAGAGATTTTGTCATCTATTACATATTTGTTTAATTTCTAAAACTATGATTTATTTCAAAATTTCAATAGGGTCGCAGATAGCTACAACAATTTAGTCGATATTTATCCCTTAATAACCTTTTTTTAGTTAGATATGGAAATTCTCGATTCTTAACAAAAATTTTCAAGCCAATATCTCAACTACGTTCAAAAATATGTTCATTTAAACCTGTATCCTTTAATTTCATATTTTAGTATTAAATATGACAGAACATATTTAAATCTTATATTTACATATTTTCTATTTGTTTACTTATCCTTATAATTGAATGGTCCTATTATGCTTAAATTTTCAGAAATTTATAACTATTTTTTGCCTAAATTTTTTCGACAGGTCATTTCGTTCTGTTTCGTTTATGATCATGTTCGTTTATGATCATATACAGGTAATGATAATTTATATTAATTCATTAATAAGAAATATCAATGAATTACAGGTTATAGTAATATAGTCCTAAATGTTAATAGGTAGACAATTCGTATTTTTGTACTTTGGAATACCTGTATCGGATATGACAAAAATTGGTATATAAGTAAACTTCTCAGATTTTAAGTACCATATTTAATAAATCTACAATGAAGATTACATTAAAGTACAAAGAGTCGTGTTCCGTTTTATGGAATGTATCTTCAAAAAGGCCAGAAAAAATTGAAGACATTTGAAATTATATAAAAACTACATATAGTAGAAAAGTAGACAAAACAGACATATCAAAAATTTAAAACTTTTTGATGTAAAAAGTAAGTCTGTGGATGGAAATCAAAAGAAATTTCGATTAAAATTTTGTAGTTGGATGGAAACTACTACGGAAATCTCAACTTACAACACATCAACAGGAGCGCCTTGCAAGTCATACGAAGACTTATGTTCAAGGTAAAAAAACTTTTTTCAATATCAAATGAGGAAATTGCTGATACATTTAACGAAATGCTGAAAAAGGAAACCCAACCTATGGATGCCGTACATATTGCAACTATTCTTACTAATGCATCACCAAAACGACTTAAGCGAATTGTGGAAAGTATACCAACTCCAACATCACAATCAAATTTTACTGAAGAGGAAGCAATAGCGCTTATGTTGGAACTGGCTCTCAGTCGAAATAAGTACCAAATATTAAGGAAAGCTCTGCATGAAAAAGGACACAATATATTACCATCATACAAGGCGATCCAGGAAAAAAACAATCAAAAGTGTATTTATGTCATCATTAGTGCCATTACGAATTCGTTCATATTCCCTTAATCCATCATCGTCAAGCATCGGAAATCCATTTGAAGATATATGGATCAATACAACTCCGGGTTCAAAAAATTTTTGTAGACCCATTGGATTTGTGGAATATTTAAAAGATGAAATAAATGCACTGAAGCCCATTTGCATAAAAATAAAAGAATTCTCTATTAACGTATCATATCAGCTAAGCTTAACAATGATTGATGGAAAGGTCAGCAATGCCATAACAGAAACTTCTGTTATGGCATAACAGAAACTTCTGTTATGGCATAACAGAAACTTCTGTTATGGCATAACAGAAACTTCCGTTATGGCATTGTATTCTGGCATACGATTTTTGCATTACTTTTTACACATAGCATACGACCTCAAATATAGAAGTGTGCCAGAGAATCTTACTAAATCAACAAAAAAAAAAAAAATGAAGAATTGAAAGAACTGAGAGCCGCGGAAAAAAGTAGAATCCAAGAAGAATTTAAAGTTCAAATGGGATTAAACATCGACAAACCACTTCCAAGTTGCGGTAGTACAAATGACGGTAATACGGCGAGAAGGTTTTTTCGTGATTTTGAAATTACTTCAAAAATAACTGGAATCGACAAGGAGTTGCTTCGAAGAGTTAACACAATTTTAATGGCACTGAATAGTAAACATAAAATTAATGGAAATCGATTTGGGGAATATACATCTGAAATTTCTAAATTACTTGTATCTCTGTATCCATGGAGGTAACTAACACCAAAAGTACACAAAGTATTGTGTCATGGTCAAATAATAATTGAATCGAATATTCTTCAACTTGGAGAGTTAACAGGAAGCGAGGAATCGAGATTTTAAGCATGTTCAACTATTCAGCTCAAGAAAATTGTCCAGGCAATCACAGAATGAAGATATTTTTAATAGTTTACTTTTATCTACTGGTCCTGTTCTTTCAACTATGCGAAAAAGATGGATTTGTTATGAAACTCTATTATCTCAAAACAAGGAAGATTTAAAGGACTTATATTACCTTTTGGATATGTATACCGATATGACAGATTATATTATATAGGAATTAACTATATATGTAGGTTGTAAGAATTAATTGTATTATGTTTAAGATAAACAGTTCAAATAAAAAAGCTATTTTACTAACTGATGATATTGTATTAAATTGTGTTTTATATTTCGGTGGGTGGGAAAGGTACACCACCTGGGTGATTTGTTATAGTTTTTAATAAACTAATTAACTAAATAATTTTTAAAAATTGTCCAAATATTTTGTTCAACATCAATTGTATGTTCTGTCATACTTAATACTAAAATATGAAAGAGATGAAATTAAAGGACACAGGTACATATTTTTGAATGTAATTGAGATATTGCCTTGAAATTTTTTGTAAAGGGTAGAGAATTTCCATATCTAACTAAAAAATGATATTAAGGGATAAATATGGACTAAATTGTTGTAGCTATCTGCGACCCTATTAACATTTTGACATAAATCATAGTTTTAGAAATTTAACAAATACTTATGTAATATAAGATAAAATCTTTATTTATGAACAAAACTCAATAGGACCTTTCAATTATAAGGATATGCAAACAAATAGAAAATAGGTAAATATAAGATTTAAACATGTTCTGTCATATTTAATCTTCAACGCTTGTTAAATTTGTCATTTCAAATAATAAAATGCAAAAAAAAAAATTAAAAAGGTCAAAGGGCATCCCGCAATTCCCAAAAATAGGAATGAAAATTCCAAAAATGGGATTTTTTACATTTTTGCCCATAGGATCCACATTTCTTTCAAGGCTGGGAAAATACTTTTGGAGTAAATAGAAAATATATTGAGGTTTCCAAAACTGCTTTCAGTTTTCTGATCCCAGCTTTGGGATTTTAGAACATGTCGCCCAAAGTTGAAGTTTTGATAAAAAATAGGTCATATTCGGAAGGACGCAGTGGCAACATTTTCAAAAAATAGGACAAGTTTTTTACGCCAAAGCGTTCTGCGTAAAGATACCTTTTAGAAAACTTTAAAATTGTTATATGTTCTTAAAGAAAATTTTATTTTATTAATAAAAGAGTTAAGACACATTTTGGGCAAAAAAACGGCAAAAATCTAAATTTGAATTTTTAAATTAAAAGACGTATATTTGGATCCGTAAACGATATTGATCTGAAATTTTTTGTGTATTATTGGTCCATTTGGTCTAAAATTACGCCCGGTATTCAAAAAAAGGCGGACCAAGGTATGGTAAATTTTGTATCACTAAATTTTTAAATGCCTATAACGTCGAGCGCTTTCAGAAAATATAAAAACCTTTGTATTTGAGTGAAAAACAAAAAAATGGCACGAGTTTAAAAATTTTACATGTCGTAGGTACCCTACTTTGAGCCGCCACAGCTTCGTCCCTGGGGCATCTGCGGGGTTCATCTTCAAAACCTAAACTCGAATACTCCTTGGCTATGCTCACGCCAAATTTTGTCCCGATCGGATCAGCCGCTTAGAAATGCCAGATTTATTTCCAAAAAATTTTCATTCTGCCACACTGTGAATCAGTGGACAAACAAAACCTTTAACGGATTTGCATCTGCTAAGGGAAGAGGTGATAGATATTTTCCCTGGAAGTTTACACTCGGGAAAATTAGGGTCAAGAAAGAACTGCAGAATTAAATTCTAGAAGAAAACCGTAGACAAGCACTTGCTTAGGGCAAAAGCGATAGAAATGTTTCTGGAAGTTTACTCTCGGAAGAACTAGAAACAAGAGAAAAATCTCTAGAATTTACATATCCTTAGGGGATATTTAGAATGTAAATTCTAGAGATCTAGAGCAGGATTGGAGGGACACCCACACGCGTCACACGTTCACAATCTGGGCAGCGAGACAAGTTCGTGTTTAAGTATAAAACAAATAATTAAATAAAATCATATACCTATATATACAAAAATATAAAAAAGTGAAGTATAAAGAAGTCTGAAAGAGAGAAACCACTCGAAAACGTGTGCAAAAAATTTATGTAAAGGAATAATGTACTACTTTAGCTTCAAATCCGGAATAACCTTAACCCTAGATGGAAGTACAGTATTTTCAGGCCAGAAGTCAGAATTGAAAATTTTCTAATAGAGATCAATAAGAAATAGGGAATAAGAAAATTTATGAGTAGTAAATTCAGCATTAAAATTCAGTTTTGAGTTCCACAAAGGTATCGGATGAGAAATGGGATATAAAAATTGATTTGTTTGGAGATATTATTTTTGGACTATTATTAAACGGAATTTGATTTTCAGCGCCATTTGAAACATTAATTATATCGTGGGAGGAAGGGTATGTAAACATTCATAGTCAGATCTTTAATTCAACGTTGAAGCATTACATGTTGTTGTACGAGGTACTTTTGAATTATAATTAGAATCTGAAGCAGGCACAGCAGGACTTATAGAGAAGTTTCCTTTTTTTTAGCTCTAGATGTTTTACGGCGTTTTGGAGAAGATTGCGGTGGATAATTGATTGCGGAGACAATTTAATTATTTAAACTCTATATATATGTTGCCATATTCTGACAATTCATTTGAAAGTGCAGATAACTTACAATGAATATTCAAAAATTTATTTTTTGTACTCTAAAAAAATCAATAATATTCAACACCAATTTTCTGACAAGCGTTGCAGCACCAATGTAAACCTTTGGTTTTATAGACAGCTTTAAGGTTTATAAATTATTTATTTAAAAAACACTTTTAGTTTTAATTTTCTGTTTTTGATATATTTTTAATTTTCTGGTTTGATATATTGTTTGGATGTTGGTATCTTTGTAGAGCACACACTTGTTCTTCTTCAAACAGATTGATCAGAAGTTCTCTCGCGAAGAGTAGTCATCTTGACGCGATGCGAGGGCTTATGTGTGTTGACTCATGCAGGCCGTGCTGGTAGGGTCACCCATGCCAGAAGGGCTCATGACGAGCACATACTAAGAACTACCCATCCCACGACTGGTAGCGTCTGTTTCTCCCCGATGGGGCGGCTACCAGTCCTCGCATTTGTCAGAAAGTTATCCTCATCATTGTGATGGGGCCTTTTTGACAATGCAGTCCGTTCGGGGTTTGTATAACCAATGTCCAACGGTCCGTCCTTTCCAAAATCTACCTAGCGTCTGTTTCCCTATCGTGTGAAACTAATAGCTTGTTCCAATGAGCGTTCAGCTTCGCTCCTGAAGCCGGCTGTCGCTCGTATCAAGGATCCGTGGTAAGGCGCTAAGCTGGAAGTGGTCTCTGTGGACGAGATCCCACGAAGGTAGATCCACCGCCATAATCCCCGCGGAACCTCACAAAAAGGCGGAGATAATGGAACTCCTACGGGTTGGGAATCCGGACCTTCCAACACAAGATTGGAAGGTCGTCAGGGTCTCCCAACCAGTAGGCAGCTCCAGAAGGATTGTGGTGATTCTGAACCAGGAGTCACTGGCGCCGCTTCGTGAGAAACAGGGAAAGGTCTACTACGGCTTCGAGTCGATCTTCCTCCGTGTCTACCGACGCGACGACAAGGGACTGCTGGAAAGGGATGATCCCGATCCTGAACAATCTTCTGCAGAGATGTCATGCGACGAGACTGATGTTTTACTCAGCCAAAGTACCACTAAATCAACCTCTCGATTGGTTAAGGGTTTCTTTGACGGAGTGGAACTGTCAGTTGACGAAGAGGATCTCCTTGCCTCAGACAAGGAGGACGCCAACGTCACAGTGTTGCACTTTGACACAAAAGGAGATGGTGAGATTAACTCAAATTAATCTCCACCACTCCAAAGCAGCTTCGGCTGCTCTGCTCCTCCGTATGGGCGTTGGTGGGGAGGAGCTCGCCTTAGTCCAGGAACCCTGGATCCATCAAGAAAGGGAGAGCGGACTAGGCATGAAAAGCTATAAGCTACTATACCAAAGAAGATCTGGTAAGATTAGATCCTGTAAAGTAGCTAAAAGCAGTCTTGACATCTTCATCCTCTCTGATTTCAGTGATGAAGACACCGTTGTAGCCACATGGGAAACCAGTGTAGGTGCTATACTGGTAATATCCGCTTACATGGCTCACGACCACAGCGACCAATCACCAAACAGCTTGGTCTGCAGATCCATTGAGATGGCTAACTCCAAGGGAATGCCGATCATCATGGGGGCTGATGCAAATGCCCACCACACTGTCTGGGGAAGCTCGGATATAAATGCTAGAGGTGAGTCAATATTTAACTTCATTCTATGCAATAATCTTGATATTTTAAATACAGGATCCGAACCGACCTTTATTGTTTCAAACAGAAGGGAAGTTCTTGATATCACGCTAGTTAGCACTATGCATCATGATTGGATCAGGGGATGGCATGTCTCGAACGACTGCTCCTTCTCTGACCATCAATATATCGATTTTGAAATCGTAGCTAATGTAGGGGTCACAAGACCCTTTAGAAACAGGAGAAGAACAGACTGGTAAAGCTATCTGCTTTAATCTCACGTTCGCTCCAGAATATACCAATCATTGAAAATATATCGGACATAGAAAATGCGGTGGAAACGGTAAACCACGTTTTTGAACATGCGACTTCACTGGCATGTGAACAAAAGACCTACAATGGCAGAAGCAGACCTCCATGGTGGTCTGCGGACATTGCGAAATCTCGAAGAGAATCGCGAAGGCTATTTAATGAGGCAAAGAAAACAGGAAACTGGATTTCTTACAAGACCTCTGTAAATAGATTCAAAAATCTGATAAGAAATGCAAAGCGCAAATCTTGGAGAACCTTCTGTAGCGGCGTGGAAGGTTCCTCCGAGACCAGTCGACTTCGCAAAGTCTTATCGTCAACTCCTCCAGTCCCGAGTTTCATTCAGAAATCATGTGGAAACTGGACGACCAGCAGCCAGGAAACCTTGGAAGTTCTAATGGCTACGCATTTTCCAGGCTGTCAATCTCCTGAAAACAGAATTGACATGCAGCTCTCAAATCTTCCAGCTGATACCAAAATATCCATAAATGAAGATAGGATCAACTGGGCAATTAAGAGTTTTGACCCATTTAAATCACCGGGTCCTGATGGTATTATACCTGCGGATTTGCAACATAATGCTGTCCATCTAATGCCTTGGCTAATTCGGTTATATACTGCCTGCCTTAAATGGTCGTATATACCAGAACCCTGGACCAAGTGTAAAGTGGTCTTTATCCCGAAAGGAGGAAAGACCTCTCACACGAAGCCAAAGGACTTCAGACCAATTAGTCTGTCCTCCTTTCTTCTCAAAACACAGGAAAGGATCATTGATATACATCTGAGAATGAGTATCAATCCTGACCTCTTATCAGCGTCCCAACATGCCTATATGAAAGGTAAATCCGTTGAGACTGCGCTACACTCGCTAGTGGGTCACATAGAAAAAACTCTAGAGCAGGGGGAGTACACACTTGTTGCCTTCCTTGATATTGAGGGGGCTTTCAATAATGTATAATGTACACCCTGAGTCGATAATATCGGCTTTACATGGCCTGGGAATAAACCAGCCTATTCAAGCTTTCATAAAGAGACTACTGACTAAAAGGGTCATCGTCTCGGAAATGGGAGCAGCAAATGTCTCGAAAGTGGCTAGTCGCGGAACTCCACAAGGTGGAGTTCTGTCTCCATTACTATGGAACCTTGCATTGAATTCCCTTCTCATGGAACTAAGGTCCAAGGGCTTTGGGGTCATTGCGTATGCGGACGACGTGTCTGTCATAGTATCTGGAAAATACCTGGACACAATATCGCATAGAATGGAAACTGCCCTTAGATCACTTAGTACCTGGAGTACAAACAGCGGACTAAGCGTAAATCCAGCTAAAACGGAACTTGTTCTCTTCACCAGGAAATACAAGTTACCCACTTTCACTCTCCCTCGTTTGAATGGGATCGAGTTAAAGTTATCTGACAGTGCAAAATATCTAGGAGTCATCCTGGATTCAAAACTATCATGGCATCTGAACACTCAAACCAGAGTGGACAAAGCGGCTGCGGCCCTATACTCATGTAGGAGAGCAATAGGCAAATCCTGGGGTATTAATCCTAAGAATACCAAATGGCTCTTCGACATGGTAGTTAAGCCCATACTGATGTATGGAGTACTCGTCTGGTGGAAATCCCTACTATTGGAAGTCCACCGAAAGAGATTTGAAGGAATCCTTCGCGCAGCGGCGCTAATGATAACAGGTGCCCTTCGTATCACTCCATCAAAGGCTCTCTTTGTCATGATGAATTGGTTACCTGTTGATCTAATGGCTCAGGAGGTTGCCCTCAACTCAGCGATTAGACTCAGTACAATCGGTAGGTGGCATATGACTAAGTCAGGCCACTCTACCATATTCAACTTCCTAGGAGCAATGCCAGGAAACATTGATTATTGCACCCCAAACCATCTTTTGATAGAAGCTTTTCAGTGTCGATTCAACACGACCCAAATGAGATGGAATCTATCCTCCGTGACGGTTCGTATCAGGTCTTCACCGATGGCTCTAAATCGAAAGATGGTGTAGGCGGTGGCTTCTATATTGCACATACTGGAACGGAAGTTTCTTTTAAACTTCCTGACCAATGTAGCGTACTTCAGGCTGAACTATCAGCCATAAAACGGGCTGCAAACTGGCTCAGGTTCTATCGAATATATCAGGAAGATATTCGAATTTATACCGACAGTCAGGCTGCCCTAGACCTTCCTAGTAATGACTTCTGCAGAAGCTGTCAAGACGAAGAGGAAGAGGAGAGTACTGTTCACTTCCTCTGTCAGTGTCCTGCCCTAGCGGAGCATAAATCGAATCTGCTAGGAGTCAATGTCATGCACGATTTAACGGATCTATCTGAGGCTGACATCCGAAGGAAAGACTCCTTTATTCGTGCGGCAAAATGGTTTGGATAGGAAACCAGAGTAGATGGGTCGAAGTGTAATAATACGCCGACCGTTTTCTTTCTCTTTTCAGGTACCACAAAGGGATCACAACATGGATCCAAGTGTGCCCCTAATGCGAACTGCAACGGACTGCCTGCTAACCTAACCTAACCTAAGAAGTAAAAGGCAAGGCTGCAGCTGACGTTCGTATGTTTATGAAGTTGGCTGAAGTTTGTTGGGGGTATTGATGACCAGCCGGCCAAGGGTGGAATCCTGGGATATAAGTGATTCCCCGCCAATGTGAATCCCAATCGGTTGTAGGATGCTTATGTAAAGGGCTTCACCTTTTTCCATGGAGACTGCTTTATTGGAGTAAAACTCCGGGTCAGCCGGAGATATGCAACACAATTTATTTTTTATTGTTTCGTCCATGGGGATTAGACTTGAGGAATAATTTGGTGCAATTAAGCCTTAAAAATGCCGTAACCAAATGTTTTGTGGGTGAATAACTACTTATTTTTGTTCGACGATAGTCAAAAAATAACTATTTTAAATGTACTTACTTGATTTTTCCGAACTTATGTTTTTTTGTTGATTAATCTAATCTCACACTCAATGCTGTATTAACAAGTTATTTTATCATTCTATCTAGAATGTTTTCTACACAAATGCAAATATCTACATTTCTTTAAAAAAAAAACTTCTAATATCGACTAGTGTTAGAACAAAAAACTAATTCCTTATTAAACACATGCTATAGGCAATTGGTTAGAAATCCTATTGAATAGAATTAATTAATGTTATTTATAACGATCACTTATTAGCAAGTAATGTATTAAATAACTAACTACATTACCTACAATACTTCTTACCAAAATTTGAAAATATTTTACTGGGTAATTAGTGATATTGTTACTTTGGGTTAGGGATTGAGTAAAATTATTAGTCTAATTAACGGGTAAAACACCAATTTTAGTAATTGGTCGTGTTAGAGTTCCTATTTATGTTTGTAAATTAACTACACTACTTCTACCATCAGAACCAGGGCATGTTTTGGTCACTCGTCCAAGTAATCATTCGTTGGGTGCTAAATTGTCTTGTTTTATTACTACAATATCACCTATTTTAACTTCTCGGGTAGGGTTTTACAGAACTTTTTAAAATATCTTTTACAGAACTTTTTAAAATATTCAATTTTCCGACTTTTACAAAAGTTGTAATGTTGTATCTTCAATTTTCGCCATCTGTTCGCCAGGTTTATATTATCACTGCTTGTATCGGGTGGACATGTTGTACTAACAGTTTAGCAAATGCACTTTGGGTACAAGTATAGGGTGTATTTTGAAATAGGATAAACTGTTGGAATTTGCATTGGAAAATCTAAAAATGGCGTTAGGGTAAGCACGTTACTTTTTTGGGTGTAGGTACTGCGACCATATTTTTTTTCAACAAAATACAGAACAGGAGAAAATAAAATACAATAATCACCATTTTCTAAATCAGGTTATTTTTAACCGTCAAAATTTAAATTGTCAATAAAGTTTTAAACTTTACTATATTGATTGTTTACAGAAAAAAGTTTCAGCATATATATTATGAACAGCTTTCACTGACAAAAGTTTTTAATATTTAAGGATATATTCCTAAATGATATGAATTTTTTAATTTTTATTTTTTTAACATAGTCTAGAAGCCATATAGCATAGAAAAATAAATAGAAGTGTTACTGAGAGTAAGAAATATTACTCTCTCACATGTACAAATTCTGTGTGAGTTTAATACACTTGTATGAGTCTTATTATTTTTGTTTACATAAAAGAACAAAAATATGAATGTACAAAATATATCCGAATACATCATACCCTACCGCATTGCGAGTAAGTTGCAATAAGTTATATAGTAGTTTTTAATCTGAAATTATATTTAAGAGATTAGTATTTGCTTAATTGATAAATGTGCTGGTCAATATAACAATTTACAGTAACATTTTCGTATATGTATATATAAAATTTTTTGAGTCGAATTTTGTAAAGATCCTATTCTTGTATAGCATATACCGCTTCTAAAGACTTATTTTATTGACGGATAACATCGTTGCATTGACGCAAATGTTACTAACTTCAATACATAATCAAAATGCCATTCCCAAAAGTGTGGCGTAGGGTGTATTTAATTTGCATTTGGGATGCATTGAAACTAACTCAATTCCTATGGCCTAATAGTCCCTGCTTTAGCAATAAACATTGTTAAAAGTTGTGTTTTTGCCACAAAAATATTAAAAACATTTTTAGAAAAAAAAAAACGAAATTTTCAATTGTATTTATTTTTTTAATATTAGTAGCTTTTTTTAATCACCGGATTTATTTTAGGATTTATTTTGATTTATTAAAATCTTTGATTTTATTTGGTAAATTCCTTTTTGTGTGTTTTTGTCTAAAAATATATTACTTATTCTTTAATAGTGTGGAGAAAACTTTATATATGTGCAAATTATAGGACTATGGTCAAATTATAATAAATCCGAAATGGATTTATTAAATCCAAAAAAATAGTTAGATTTATTTTTCTGGGTTTACACAGTAGTATCAAAAGAATACTATAGATGTCGTTTTATATAAATTTTTTCATATCATTCCTGGTTTTTGAGAGAAAATAAATGTTTTTCATAAAATTTCAAAATAAAAAATGGAAAAGAAGACGTAAGTAAAATTTTTTTTATAAATTAATTTATTAAGAAAATATATTATTATTTTTAGAAGACATACTTGGACTAGAAGTGAAACTTTGGCTTTTTTAGACGCATATTATGTGCGTAAAGATGAATTTCAACATCCAGTTAAAAAAAAACGTGCAATGCATAATGTCTTAGAGGATCTGATATCCAAAGGAATTTTTGTAAGCTTATACACATATGTATGTACATACATATGT
>NC_060954.1:29058068-29065568 GCF_022045245.1 Lucilia cuprina
ACATATTTGTAAACAAAAATAACTCACCACACCAAAAAAAATGTTTATTTTGATAAAACAGCTGTTACGGTTTGTTTTTCGTCGGGTTGTTTTATTTATGTGCATGATAATTATAGGTTTTTTATAACAGTTAAATAATTTTTTATGTAATAAAAAATTATATATATTATATTTTTTAATAGTAATGTCGAAAAGTCGACTTTGTGTTTCAACTGTAGTACTTGAGTACTGGAAAAACAAGTACTTGAAAAAAATTGTTGTTGACAACTTAACAACCTTATGTCATATCGCCTTTATACTTTTAGCCGTCGCCGAAGTTTTTTATACGTCGCATAAATATTTACTTCAACACTGGTGTTGAAGTGTCTAAAAAATCAACAGAGCCATATATTAATGACTTTTAATATTTTTAAAATGTTTAATGAAATATTGTAAAATTTTGACTTATGAATAGTTGACTGCTATATAAAGTGATAAATCAGTAATTTTTATAAACAAAAATCCATAGTCTAGTGTTATTAGTATTTAATCAGTGCGCGAAATAAATGTCAACATCTAGTAAACATTTGTATACGTTTGTTAAAAGCTAAAGTCTTGCAGTAAGTTTATAATTTATTTTCTATGCAGCATACACAGTATCACATGAGTTATTTATATTTAATAGTACCCAAATTATTATTAGCAGTGATGTTTATATGCAAATGCAGGTTTGTAGTCAGTAACTCAACAAAACTTTTAACTATTCATCCCCTACCCCACTTTAGTGGGGAGTTTATATTGGGTTTGTGGAATTCAATATTTATAATGCATTTATGTAATGTATATGGTTTTATATTATAAAGAATAAAATGAAACACATTTCACTTTAAAATCATTTTATAACAAACATTTTTAAATGTCATTATCAAAAAATATTAACAAAAAGATATCGATTTTTTTGTTTGTTATGAATATTGAAGTTGGAGAGATTGTTAAAAGATAAAAAAGTTATATGTAAAAGATTTCTAGCTTTTCCGTTTTTTGTTGCATTTATCCAGGTATATAAAAATATCATATAATGATGAATGCTGTTTTCTGGTCTTTCTTGAATTTTGCATACAGCTTATTGTGCTGTTTAAATCGGAAATTAGACCTGTAGAATTATCAATTTCAAAACAACATCAGAATTAACTAATTCTTCATCCAGCTCATTGTGTGGAAATAAACGATTATATAATTCCACAGCAAACTCTTTGGATTCTGCTTTGGTGGAATATTTAAAAATGTGGTCATTAGTTGTGTGCTTTCTTGAAGTTAAGTAAACTATAAGGGTGTTTACTACCTTTATTCTGCGTTCATTAAGTCTTATCATGAACCTGTTACACAATACTTGTGCATATTGTGTTTTAATTTTCCTTAAGTTGTTGAAAAACAATTTAATTTAATTGCTTCTCCCTCTACATGGATTCAGTAAAATCCTTAGATAACTCTTAAAGCTATTTTAGATGAAAAACGTATTAAAGAAAATTCTAGAAAATCATGATTTACACATTTCCATATTCCCATGATAATGAATTCCATCTGTGTTTAACATGGGATATTAACTTAAAATCTTTACCGCCTTGGTTTTTAACAAAATATTAGAGCCCCTTTGCTTTTCATTCGATTTATTGAAAATCTTTACATATTTGCGTAATTTTACTGGCTATTTATAAACATATATAATTGTACATATGTATGTATATGTATTATATAAAATGTAGACGAAGATTATTGAAAATAGTTAACATCGGTCCATTATTTCAACCTAACCCGTCAAATAGGGCTTTTAAGTTCATAATTACTCCTATCTCGACAAAAAGCTGCAAAACCAAGTTCTATACTAGCATTGATGACCCTGATGAACTTTTTTTTATAGGGCCTCATTTGACCCTAGCCGCTATAAAAAGCGCCCATTAAAATATTAAATGCGTAAATTGCATACTTTGATTTAAATTATATGTATTTTGTATACCTATATTAAATATATTACATCCTGAAAAATTAACTAAGCCATAACTTAGGGCGAGTTTTTCTGATAAAGATAATCTTCATTCTTTTGTTAAACCTAGTTTAATATATGTTTTGTGTTTTTCAGTTATCAGTAAAGTTATTTATTATCTTAGTTTAACTGAGTGTAATTGGCCAATTAAACTCAAGTTTTAAGTGAGAAAACACAATTAACAAAAGCAATAAAACAATGATTTCGGAAGAACAAAAACTTAATATTTTAAGTAAATTGCAATTTTCTGATTTGTTTTGTTTTATTTATTATTGTTTTAAATGTTTATTTAACATTTTTCAAAAGTTTTCCATTTTACAAAAGTATTGTTTGCAAAAAAACAGCTGTTCATTGTTTATGTTTTTGAGTGAAAACTTGGCAATACTACCAAAGTTAATTGAGCTTAAATTTAAAACTGAACAAGTAAAAGTGTTATATTCAGTCGTAATTCAGGTCTGAGTTGGGGAACAACTCTCGCGTCATCGCGATTATTTCTTAAACGCGTTCAGGCTTGTGTTTGTTGCCTGGCTTTCGACAGTTTTGCGTCTCGCTCGCACTGGTGTAATGTATTACTTCATATAACTGTTCAAAGTTATATGTTGTCTACATTAACCTCGTGCTTTCGTATTACCTCAAGTGAGGTTATGTTTTATTGGTGGAGACCATAGAATACTCAAACGTTTTTAACTGGTGGAGACCATAAAATACTCACGATATAACCTGGTGGAGACCATTTAAACTCAAATATATACTGGTTTGATGAAATCAAGTCCGGATGCTCCAACTTCCTATATGAAGGTATAGGTCGGTTGGTGGGGTTTTCTCTGGACAAACGTGTGATAACCTGGCAATATGAGTGCTTGATGCACCGCCATCCTAATCAAAACCCAAAAAAAAAGTGTTATATTCGGCTATGCCGAATCTTTTATACCCACCATCAAATCACTGACATATAAATGAACTTTGATATTTTGAATATTTTATTATTATATACCGATATTAATGAGAACATCAAAGTAACATTTGACAGAGGTCCATTAGTGGGGGTTTTACTATTGACAGTGCTAATTTTTATAGGGATGTATAAATACCCCTATTATACATTCATATATGGACCAATTCTCATAAAAGTCTGTAGGAAGATTTCAGTTCCGTATTTGTTTAAAATTTCATTGATCTACTTGTATTTTGAAGCCATTAAGGAGCATTAAAGTCATAAAATATGGTAGAAAGATTTTAAATCAAAATTGTTTTATGTCGAGTTGCCTTGCTGTATTCATATTTTTCGCGTCATTTTTTGGGGCGGAATATATATGGTGTGGTGTTATTATAGACTGATACTCATAAAAATTGATAGAGAGATTTCGGTTGCTATAGAAGAGATAGAGATTTTAGCTTACACGAAACTAGTTTATGTCGAATTTCATAAATCCTATTTTTAAGCCAGTAATGAGCATTAAAGAAAGTTTATGGGAAGACTTTTTATGGGGGGTAGGGTCAACTATGGACTGACCTACATAAAATTTGGTAGAGAGATATTGCCTAGTATAAAACATTTCTGGGAAATTTGGTAAAGAGATTTTGGCTAGTATAAAACTTACTTCTGTTAAATTTCACCGCTATAGTCGTATTTTTAAGCCAGTAATGAGCGTAAAAGTATTTTTATGGAGGGACTTTATATGATGGGTAAGGTCAATTATGGACCGATCCACATAAAATTTCATAAAGATTTTTTGGCTGGTAAGACACTTACTTATATCAAATTTCATCGCTATATTCGTTTGTTTAAGACAGTAACGAGCGTTAAAGTAATTTTCTGAAGGGGACGTTATATGGGGGGTAGGATCAATTATGGACCGATATACATAAAATTTAGTAGAGAGATATTGGCTTGCATGAAACTTATGTGTGTCGAATTTCATCGCTATATTCCCATTTTTAAACCAGTAATGAGCGTTAATGTCATTTTCTGAAGGGGACCTTATATGGGGGGTAGGGTCAATTATGGACCGATCCACATTAAATTTCATAATTACTTATGTGAAATTTCATCGCTATACTTTTATTTTTAAGAGAGTAATGAGTGTTAAACTCATTTTCTGAAGGGGACCTTATATGGGGAGTAGGATCAATTATGGACCGATATACATAAAATTTGGTTGAGAGATATTGAGTTGCATGAAACTTATATGTGTGTCGAATTTCATCGCTATATTCCCATTTTTAAGCCAGTAATGAGCGTTAAAGTCATTTTCAGAAGGGGACCTTATATGGGGGTAGGGTCAATTATGGACTGATCCACATAAAATTTCATAGAGAGGTTTTGGCTAGTAAGAAACTTACTTATGTCAAATTTCATCGCTATACTTTTATTTTTAAGAGAGTAATGAGCGTTAAACTCATTTTCTGAAGGGGTCCTAATATGGGGGTAGGGTCAATTATGGACCGATATACATAAAATTTGGTTGAGAGATATTGGCTTGCATGAAACTTATGTGTGTCGAATTTCATCGCTATATTCCCATTTTTATGCCAGTAATCAGCTATTTAGTCATTTTCTAAAGGGGACCTTATATGGAGGGTAGGGCCAATTATAGTCCTATGTCCGCCATAATGCAGAATTATTTTGCAGACATCAAAAAACTGACCTATGCGAAATTTTGTGGTATTTGCTTTATAAACAACAAATTTGTGAATATTTGAAGCTATTTATACAATAATCCGGGGGGTACATTTGTATGGGGGCTATGTGAAATCGTTGACCGATTTTGCCGATTTTCAATACCAAACATTTCTAATCGTCTTAGAATCTTACGAGGTCCCAGAATATATATACTTTATGGGGTCTTAGAGCAATATTTCGATGTGTTACACACGGAATGACAAAATCAATATACCCCCCATCTTTTTTGATGGTGGGTATAAAAACACAATCATCGGTTAAAGTCCGCCTAAATTTGTTCCGAGTATAATTTAACAGCAAGGAGTAATAAACCCGCCCTTAGGAAATTAAATTTGATTTTAGTAGAAAAGGAGAAAAAAATGTAATTACCTACATATGTATTTGTAAATACTATTGTAACCCTACTGATATATGGACATTTTCTATTTTCCGCATGGTTTTTATGTTTATGCTGCATTTGAAATCTCATTATTTATAGTTAATTGTGTTCAAACACAAGTCCGCCTAAATTTGTTCCGAGTTTAATTTAACAGCAAGGAGTAATAAACCCGCCCTTAGGAAATTGAATTTGATTTTAGTAGAAAAGGAGTAAAAATGTAATTACCTATATATGTATTTGTAAATACTATTGTAACCCTACTGATATATGGACATTTTCTATTTTCCGCATGGTTTTTATGTTTATGCTGCATTTGAAATCTCATTATTTATAGTTAATTGTGTTCAAACACTGTCCTTAAGATATAAGGTGTTATATACATATATATTTTGTTTTAGGTTATCGTCCTGCATAATGAAGCTTTAGTGTGGTTAGAACTCCTTAAAGTGTCTACATAGGTGGTTGTTTTCAATATTCCTTCTATTTTTTAAGTTGTCTAAATCCTACTCTATGACTTTAGTCCATTTTACGTGTTTCTAACTATATCTGTGACCGACAGATTTAAAATAGTTTATTTCCATTGCTTAAAAGTAAAATTTAATTACTATATTGCCCTAGGTGCTTAAGTAACAAAGCCGAAATATACATAATATTTTGACAGCGATTATTCTTGATAGGGTTGGTTCCCTGAAAAAAGTTTAGAATCCTTCGGAGAACAGTGCACACTAACAGAGAACACTAAACTATCAGCATGCAAGACGGTGGCCACAAGCACAAGGTTTATACCCATAACCACTTTGAGAAGCACGGTATTAAATGTTTGGATTGGCCCCAACAATTATTAAGACGGAATCGAACCGAGATTTTTGAGAATATGACAAAATTTAACAAATATGTAATCAAATATGTACAGTGCCACATAATCCGGAAAAGCTTTAAGGTCCCAGAATATATATACTTTATGGGGTCTTAGAGCAATATTTCGATGTGTTACACACGGAATGACAAAATCAATATACCCCCCATCTTTTGTGATGGTGGGTATAAAAACACAATCATCGGTTAAAATCCGCCTAAATTTGTTCCGAGTTTAATCTAACAGCAAGGAGTAATAAACCCGCCCTTAGGAAATTAAATTTGATTTTAGTAGAAAAGGAGTAAAAAATGTAATTACCTACATATGTATTTGTAAATACCATTGTAACCCTACTGATATATGGACATTTCCTGTTTTCCGCATGGTTTTTATGTTTATGCTGCATTGGAAATCTCATTATTTATAGTTAATTGTGTTCAAACACTGTCCTTAAGATATAAGGTGTTATATACATATATATTTTGTTTTAGGTTATTGTCCTGCATAATGAAGCTTTAGTGTGGTTAGAACTCCTTGAAGTGTCTACATAGGTGGTTGGTTTCAATATTCCTTATATTTTTTAAGTTTTCTAAATCCTTTAGTCCATTTTACGTGTTTCTAACTTTATCTGTGACCGACAGATTTAAAATAGTTTATTTCCATTGCTTAAAAGTAAAATTTAATTACTATATTGCCCTAGGTGCTTAAGTAAAAAAGCCGAAATATACATAATATTTTGACAGCGGTTATTCTTGATAAGGTTGGTTCCCTGAAAAAAGTTTAGAATCCTTCGGAGAACAGTGCACACTAACAGAGAACAGTAAACTATCAGCATGCAAGATGGTGGCCACAAGCACAAGGTTTATACCCATAACCACTTTGAGAAGCACGGTATTAAATGTTTGGATTGGCCCCAACAATTATTAAGACGGAATCGAACCGAGATTTTTGAGAATATGACAAAATTTAACAAATATGTAATCAAATATGTACAGTGCCACATAATCCGGAAAAGCTTTAAGTGACGATAAATGAAGAATTGGTAAAATTTCACAAATATTTTTGGATTTAATTTAAAACTTGCAAATGATATTAATGCATTAAGGTGGAAGTACACAACTCGTGTCGAGACGGCAACGTGTTTTACGCTTTTCAAACTTTATGCGCTTTACTTGCTGCAAGTTACACACCACGCGTCATTTTTATCTTTCTTCTAATATTTTTTAAAACTATAACTGTTAAAATGTTTATAAATAAATAAATTTAAGTTAAATGATCATATGACAAAGTATTTTAATAAACATTTTTATATTTACACATATATCTTGTAATACTATTTATTTGAAAATAAATAAAATTTGTTAAAATCGTGATCAATTAACACCTCTATGCATTTACATTTAAATGCAACAATGATACAAATTGTAAACAAATCTGGAATTATTTAATAGTATTTTTCGCAGTTTAACATAACAAGCAATATTATATTTAATAGAAATTTTAAGAACAATATTTTCTAATAACTGAATACATGATATTTATATGACGATATGAATGTGATT